>NC_061116.1:105611591-105631887 GCF_002878395.1 Capsicum annuum | reverse complement strand
CAAGGAGTTATGGTCATTTGAAGTTGACCCTAAAAATCTGTTTTGATTGGCTGAAGTAAAACTAGTATAACTCCTTATTCAGACGTTGGATTTGGATGAAACCAATTGCATTGGAAATAAGACTCAAAGATATTTATTTTCATAGGTCGCAGATCTCCCATTTCATCATATTAAGTGAGTTATGATCATTCGAAGTCGACCCAAAAATTCAGTTGGCCTCAGTAGTTTGTGTGCAGGAAATTTTCCTGCATATTTACTATTCCGAAATATCCCGGCCACTATTTTATAGTTTCGAACGTGCTAGATTATATCCGAAACCTATCCGTTTTTGGAAATCATTATATCATTGGAAAGCTTATTCAATAACCTTCGCATGGAACTATCGACGGGCAAATTCCGGTATAAGTAAAATAAAAAAATTAATTCCATATAAATAAGACCAATACACATACTTGAATACGCCAATACACGTGCTTGAATACGGGGCGTTACACTACAAAAAAAAATTATATTTTTATGACAAACAGATTCGTCATAAATGTTACACATTTGGGGATGATTTTTTATTTTTTGTAGCCAATTTAACTTTTTTAGCGACGAAACACTAAATCGTCTTTGTCTACTTTTAGCGAGTCACTTTTGGAGACGATTGATTGTGAAAATTTTTTTTGTCACGCTAAATCTTTTGTGATGAAATATGACTTATAAGTGAAAAAATAACTCGTCCCAAATTATCAAATTTGTTGTAGTGAAAAATGTACCCTATTCTAACATAAATCCAAGAGGAAGAACTAGCTACCAATAAGAGTAATAAGCAAGATATACCCAATAATCTCCATTGATTAGATTTATGAAAGGCTAAGTGAATGTTACTTTAAACTTTGAACTTCAACAAATCTTCAATGGGAGTTAACTAATCCTTCACTTGGAAGTTACTCCAATGTATTTTTCACTCAAAATTAATACAATAAATGTCCTCAAAAAAATGGAAATTAAGGAGTAGAAAAAGTTTCAATAATTGAAAGTTATAGAATAATTCCCAAAACGATAAAGTTTGAGTCTCTAAAGGGGAAACTTGAGAACAGTTGGGTGCATTTATATCTTTTACCTTTGTTTCTTTTTTTGCTAAGCCATGATCGTAGAAGCTTATCCGCATTCGCAGCCACTGTGACTGCGCTCAGAGCCACGCAATTGCGGTATATTGACCTGCTTGACTGACCGTGATCGTCGTCCTAAGACTGCAATCGCGGTAACTGAGGCTATGTTTTTCTCTAGGTCTTCAAGCTGCACTTTTTTTCCTTCTTTTGATTTTCTTCAGCTCGCACCCAGATATTTTCATCTCATTACCTATGTACCTACAAATGTGGATATTTGTGAATTTAATCACAAATACATCTCACTTATTTATTCAACACATGGTGATGTACATGAATAATGGGTGCGAATGAGTAGTAAATTCACCACTCATCAAACCTAGGCTCTGATACCAATTTTCCACGACCCAATTTCATGAGTCATGATGGTACCTACTTTAACCCACCCGTAGGTAAGCCAAATCATAGCCCAAAATTATAAGTAATTGGCTAGATAGTGAAAGATTGCATAAATACTAGAAATATATATGTAAATGAATTACAAGGAATAAATCATATGAAAAATAACGTATATAAAAGGAAATAAAGAGGAGAGTAATATCATTCCACGATTTAGTAAAGTTAGTACAATAGACTCTAATCAAAAGAATACCAGTTCATACCCTTCTCAATGCTCCTCTTTCACCCATGGATCCCAAAAACTCTTTTTTTTTTTAAATTAAAGAATGAATTTTTCATCATTATGGTATTTTGTATGTTCAAGAAAGATTGACTTTCATGTTTTCATGGTGGTTTTTAATTCAATTCAGATCATGTATGATTCCACGTAAGATTTTAAATTCCTCATGCTGTGAATTTGAATTTTATGCTATAGTCAAGTAAATTTCATGATAGATCCTAAATTCATGATGTTTAGCAACATTCTCATTTTTTAAATTCATGTCTTCCATATGTTTAATTAAATTCACATATCATGTTAAGTCAATTTCAAGATGAATCCCCAAGTTATGAATTTTTTCCATAGAACCTTATTGTTCCCTCATGTTTAAGACATTCTTTCGTTCAAACTATGAACTTTAAATGTTTTGATGAAATGCCCATGTCCTATTTCAAGATAATTACATGTGAATCTCCCAATTAATGATTCTTGTTAGGTCACTATGCTATGCTCCCATGTTGAAGATATTCCTATGTCCAAGTTCATGATCCCTATGTGTTTAATGAATTGACCCATGTTAAAGCCTTAATTGGCTATTTTTAATATTGAATTCATGCTACTGCTACATGTCTAAAACTATCCTTATGCTTAATTTAAACCATGAATTACAAGTGTTTGATAGAATGTCTTTATGAATGAATTATGGACTAGTGAACATTTTATGTTTTCAAGATCATGTTATGCTCTACTTTTCATGCTATCGAGTCCTGGGGGTATTCAATACCCGAAAATATAGTTATTGACCTAGAGCTATAGTAGTTATAGAATAGTCTCAGAAATATCACAATCAGTAGTATTCAGTCAGTACAAAACTCAGTATATTCAGTCAGAAAGTAGAACTTAGTGTACTCAGTAATAGTTCAGTCCAGCCTTGTACAATTTCAAAATTCGTTCAATGTCTGTTCATTTGGGAGTAGGATTTAGCATCGAGTGAACCCAAGGATGGGGACTCACCTGCCAGTACAGGGTGTGATCCTTTGAAGTATTCCTTGTGTTCTAGAACTACGTAGCTAGCATAGGTTGAGATGTCAACCTGCCAGATTGAGGGTTGATGAGGTGTTTTACCTTCTAGATTAAGGGCACCACCATTATCATTCAGCGCACCTTCTAGATTGAGGGTGACTCTTTATCTTGTCTTTTCCATGCACTGTACTGACACCCTTCCAACTTGGGTTATAAGTTGGACCCTTATCAGTTCAAAGAGGAGAATGTCAGTTAGATCAACACTCCCATAGTTACAGTTTTAGTTTCAGACTCAGTATGGAACTCAGTTCAGTTCTACAAAATCAGGACTATCAAAAATAGTCACCCAGTTATCAGTTATGCAGTTATCAGTAATCGTAGCTATCA
Source organism: Capsicum annuum (assembly GCF_002878395.1). Classification (NCBI taxonomy): domain Eukaryota; kingdom Viridiplantae; phylum Streptophyta; class Magnoliopsida; order Solanales; family Solanaceae; genus Capsicum; species Capsicum annuum. The sequence goes on along the minus strand of NC_061116.1, from coordinate 105,628,725 downwards.
ATTACTGAGTTATAAAAACTAAGTATTCAGTTCAAGTATAGTCTCAGTTGCCATCATAGTTATAGTATCCATCACAGTCTCAATCCCATAATCAGATCAGTAACTCAGTTTAGCTTCAAGAATTCTTGACCATAACATACAGTTATTGGTTATCAGTATTTCAGTACCACAATTTATAGACTATTTCAGAATCATGTTATATGTTTGGTCTTGCATTCTTAGATAATATAGTTTTCACAAATTCATGCTCAGTTATCTCATGTTACTCAATCAGTCCCTTCCTCATATGCATAATTCTCTATAGTTTCAGTCCAGTTATTCAGACTAAGTACAGTTTAGTCTTATATGATCAGTAGTCAGCTATCTGTAATTCAATTAATCAAATAAGTTAGTATGTTTATGCATTCATGCTCAGTGTGATTGTACATTTAGATCCTTAATTTATGTCAATCTCCATCACGTAGTTTCAGACCCAGTATTCATATAGTATCTATGTTTTATCATATCCTAGCTTCAGTTATACTTATGTCATTAAAGTAAAGTTTTACAGAAACTAAGTGTAGAGATTCACCATCTTATTAGAGAATGTTTGTCACTCATGCTTTAAAATATTTCAGTTTTCAGTTTATTCCAGCCTATTGGTGAGTCTACTTACACTTAGCATGCATGTTTTACGATTAAGTATGAAATCAATTTTACTTATTGCATTTACCCCTGCATACTCAATACATTCCAGAAGTACTGATCCATATATGCATCTGTGTGGCTACATTATTTCATAATATAGGTACTAATTGTAGCCTACACATAACGATCAGACTATTGTAGATTCTAGCCAGCAGGTGATGAGTTCTCCTACTTTGGGAACTCCAGACAGTTTTAGTTCATGTATAGTTTATGTATTTTCAATGTGTATTGATTAGTGGTAGTTAGGGCATGTCCCAACTATCTATAGTTAGCGTAGTAGAGGCTTCATAGATGTCAGTGAGAGTCAGGAGGCTTCATAGATGTCAGTCAGAGTCAGTCATGTAATTTTAGTTTCATCCTTCTGATTTATCAGATTGTAAAACTTTATCAGTATTTTATCTAATTTAGATTTTTAGTAAGATCATGTTTCTGCACAGCAGAACAACTATTTATTATGTTATAATTCAGTTGCTTAACAGTATACTAGTTCATGGGTTAGCTTGGGATCACTTGTGGTTCCAAGCACCGTGTGATGACTAGGAGGTAGTCTCGGGTCGTTACAACATAATATTCTCAAAATAGAAAGAATATCTAGAAATAAAAAGGGGAGAAAAGGCAACTCCAGCTCTGAGAGTCACTTTGTCTCCAAACTCTCACTAGTATAATCACAACATCAACGGGGCCAGCTACTACTCGTATCTACACAGAAAAGATAAAAAATCATAGTATTAGTACTAACACCACGAGTGCTCAATAGGCATCATCATCCTATTAAGCTAAATCATAATATAAATACAATAAAATATGAGATAAGTAAGTTATGTTAAGGAAAAAGGGTAAACCTAGAAATAATACTTCAAATGCTGAGCATAAACAATCGGAATAATGAAAGTAAGGATAACATAGCTATTTCTAACATAACTGGGCCCTTAAAAGTCCAGAAGAAATAAATAAAGTAAATAGATAACCTAAAGCGGGACCCCATAAGACCGACAGATGCAACCAAGAAGAAGTAATAATAATGATTACACCAATCACTCATATCTCAAAACTATAACCATGGATCTTTTTATTTTCTAAACACCATACTCAAACTAATTCCATAACTGTCATAAATAACCTCTCCATGCCAAACATTGACCGAAACTAGTGTTTGGTACTTGAATCGAAACTAATGTCATGAATACATACTTGAACCAAAAGTAATATCATCAATAACGCTTGAATCAAACCATCTTAATATCGTAAATCACCTTAGTTGAACTGATCTTATCATCTCCCAAACACAAATCTAGAATAAACCATCATAAAACAATGGTCTCCTTGGCTTAAGAATATAATTAAAATATTGTGTAAATTCCTATTGAGTCTACAATGCCGAAAAGCAATCTTGGCCTAGGGGGGGTGAAGGGGCCCACTTCTAATTCCAAAGACCCATTCTAAAGAAAATTCTATGCAAACTAGGCTAAGGTGTCAAAATTCAGTATGAGGTACTAAATAAGCTTCATTGCGACCTAGGATAGTTATTTTACATAAGGAATTGGTAGTTAGGTCAATTATACCAAATCTCGATCTTTTATTCGGCTAAATAATCCCAATCACACTAAGAATACCTCTAAGTCCTAATTCCCAACCCAAATCTACCACAATATCATATCATAAGATAATTTAATCCAACATAAGAGAAAGGTAAGCCTAGCCTACATAGACACCAAAGAAAATCTGAAAAAGTCTGCTAAAATGATGATTTCCTCTTTCGAGAAGCATCCATACGACTCCACTCTATTAATCTAGTAAACTATGTGTTAATACAAGAACAACAGAACGCATATTTCATTTTTATGATTCGGGTCCAAAATAAAGTCAAAATCCCATATGGGGTCTGCTTGCAAAATCACACTTTCAAAGCTGTCAACCCATCCCTCCAAGCTCAAGGATTATTTACCTGAAGAATGGGTAAATTCCTAGCTTAAATGATACTAAAATCAACTTATAAAGAATCTAGGGGTTTGGGTATAAATAGAAGAACTAATACAACAATTAAATGGACACTTACAAGGATTTCAATATGCAAATGATTATTTTGAGGTCAACAAAACTCCATCACCCAAAGGTTAGCCTCCCAACTTCCCACACTTCGGAGGTCTTTATAGCTCTTAATAATTGGGAGAAATGAGTAATAATTAGGATAAAGGTTCGATTTATTGCCCTTCAGGTACTACTTAAGCGGCTATTGCTAAACTGGCTTAGTACCGCTAAAGTTGTACGCGACTGGTCTAGCCTTCTACTAAATCAGAATAGCTTCCTATTAAGCAACCTGTACCTTAGGTGACAAGCTTCCACTTAAGCAGACTAGCTTGGCAAGCCTTGATCACTAAATTAATCGACTGGCTGCTTAATCAAACTCTGCTAAAAAGACCAAAGATCCAATTTAGCATATGCAACAATTAAGTTGCACCAGCTAAAACATGGAAAAATCCCAAGTTTCCACTGGCCCCTCGGGATTCATTCGTAATCCCATAAACACACAAAAACTATTCTACCATATCAATTTGAACATTATGGAGTCAATAGCACCATTAAAATTTCTATCCTGGGCTATTTTAATGAAATATGGGTCCCACATCCAAGGGGTATCTCAACTTCCAACCAATAGCTCGAAATGGGTCTGGGAACCGTGGGACCCAAACCAAAGATCCCCTAGACTAAAATCGATATTTCTGTATTGACGAAACTATCAAAATATGCATACAAGGTCTCTAACCTAAATTTTATTCTCGATAGCCAATCCTTTCCAACAAAGACTTTAAAAAAAGGAATTAGCTCTAAAAACCAAACGAACTACCTAGTAACTAAACTTTTAGCTCCATCAATTCATAAATGACTTGCGGCAGCTATAGAAAAGCTCTAAATAGTACAAATGTGTGTAAGTATAGAAAATGACTCAAAGGGTCATTACAATAAGGGAATGAAGTTATTTAATATATTCTATTCTTGATGAAAATGAAAATAGCTCTTCTTTTAAAGAAAGTCTTAGCAATGATGATCATCTTAATATAGCATACAATGAAATCAATAGTGAATTAACTGACTACTGTAAATGCATAGCGATTCTATAAAGGTCATTACCAATAATGTTAAGTAAAGAAAGGTCATCTTTTATATGACCGATCATCTTGAATATCCAAGCCTTAAGAAGATATATTTACTAGCCTTAAAAGATATATTCTTAACCAATAGTTTTATAAAGAAACAACTGAAACCTTTAACATAAAAAATGCATTAAAATTTTTAAAGAACATAAGTTTGAACCAGTAATATAGGATCTTGGATAGAATTATTACATATAAAAGTTAAGCAAAGACTTAGAAACTTAGAAACAATTAGAAACTTAGAAACAAAGTCACTTGCTAGTAAAATACTAAATGATTTAACATCTAACAAAGAGCCAAATCACATCAATTTGAGTTTTTATAAATGATACGCCCAAAGTACACCTCTCTTATGGGAGAGTAAATAGTCGCTGTCAAATATAGAACCCAACTACGTTGGGTGTGGAATCCCACAGGGAATACCATGTTTACTAAGTATTGTGAATGTTATTAGACTGTTGATCTAAGGTTCCTGAGTAGAAAGGAGTTTGAATGTGTTAACAGTGTTTTTTTGTATTTGTGTCACACAAAAGTCCAGCTACTAAAGTTAATGTAGATGTAATTTCAATAAGAATGAATTAACTAAAGTTATGCTCACTAAGATGTTCAAACAATTACGGTTGTGGTTTTGTGTTTGAATTCTAACTTATGTATTCAATTGCAAGAATTATTGAATTCTAAGGATTACCCACGTGTTTCTCAACCTAATAAGTATTTCACCCTTTACTTCTCTCGACCTTAAAGGATTCATGCATTATTCAATAACACTCTCATGAGGGTTGATCCTGTTAAGGCATCAACCTCTTAACCTAAAGGGTAAACCTATGGAATTTATGTGAATCACTTCTTTTCCCAACATCCACTTTCTTGTCAGACAAGTGGAGTTCATGGCCTCACTTCTTAAGTTTGCAACCAAGAGATGTCATTATAATGAAGAAAGTTTCATTCAATTTAGACAGATGTTAGAAATCAAACAAATTCACAACCCTGAAATAGTTCTCTACATCAAGGCTCTTATAACCCTATTTATGGGAGTTTAGCTACTCATATCCATATAACAAATCAAAGATATATTGATGTTCATAAATGGCTTGAAGAGGGCACTTACAAAAGTTACAATATTGTTCTTCTCAATCTTTAATGGAAAAAATAAAAACTAATAACCAAATCTCAACTCTAGATTCAAATCTCAATCGAAAATGTTACATAACTCAAAATAGAGGACAAAGTATGAAACTAATGATAAAAGATACAGACTAAACCCTAATAATTGGTACTTATATGATTCCAAAACTGGGGTTTTAAAATTCAAACTCAGATTTTTTACTTTATGGTCGACGGGTCAAGTAATGGTTCATCATAGGTTTGACGGTCCATCACCTGCACCATCGTTGGGTTTCCAGTGACTCCATTCTCTGCTTCTAGGTGATGGGCAGTGCAATATTCCATCAGAAAGTCGATGGTATATCGCCTAGATTATCACAAGGCTTTAAGTGATTAGGCGTTCTGTATCTTGGTGATGGTTCAGACCGACGGTTCATCGCAGAGCCGACGGTCCATCACCTGGACCATTGTAGGATGTTCATATTCTATGACTTCTTCTTTTGGTTGATGGTTGAGACAGAAGGATCATCACAAGGTCGACGGTCCATCGCCTAAGCCGTCGTTGCTAATTTTACCTCTGTTTTGCTCAGATTGTCCAAGTTATCTTTCACACTCAGTTCTTATCCTGAAAGAACTAAAATACCATGTTAAATACAACAATGGCTACTTGAAAACATACAATTATCCTAATAAAAAGGCCAAAAATATTCCATCAAAAGTCGGAACATCAACACCCTCAACTTAAGGCAATTGCTTATCCTCAAGCAACTCAGCACTAGGATACATATATGAACAACATCATGATGGGCATTTTACAGTAAAACCAACACAATCATACAATTATTCCACTACCCATTTGGTAATGCTATCTCAACACACATGGATCTACTACTGGCATTAACTACTATCAGCATATTCGCAGCTACAGATACAACACCCAAAAGAAATAAATAAAATAGATATAACTCAACATACCCTCATAGCCAAAAAAGTTCACCTCACATCACACAGTTAAATCATGGTTGAAACTAAGTTATTCACTCTCAGAAAAGAAGTTACAACACCATGTACACCTATAAACTTGCCCTTCTCATCTAATGTTCTCTCATCATTGACTCGCCAAGATCAAATAGGACTTGCTAAGGATTGTAATGAGGTTTTAGGCTAGGTGAGGGTTTCATTTAGATAGGTGAATTAAATTACAAGACTTCACTCTCTTTACCCTTTTTGGTAGCTACTTACCAAAACTAAAGACCCTTTTATTTATTCGCAGTTATTCATCAGCACTTTTATCATAACCTAATTTTTTTTTCTTTCCTTTTTTTAAGATAATAACACAGCATCAGCCACCCTCTTTTTTTAAGATGATAACATAGCATTAACCATCCTCAACTTATGCTGATGCACAAATTTGAGGTGCACAATAACTAATTAGATTACTAACTAGACCAGGGTCGGATGCTACCCCTCAAATCAATTTCAACTCAACCTCCTAGGTTGCCAACATTCTAGAAGTAGCCACCCTCAACTTAGGAATTTTACCTAAGTTAAAGTTCACAATGTCCATAATTAGACCAAGGCCAAAGCTAAGTGCTTAACACCTTCTAGAGAGTGAATTAAACTTATTTGGACAGAAAAACACTAACACATCTCAATAGGGTTGACAAAGGAAACACAATATTTTTGGTGGGTCAATCATCTGGCTAAGTAGACTAGAAACACAAAGAGGCCTACTATCCTCTCTTATTGGGTCAAAATACACAACAATATCTAATGAATCGGGAAAGTTCTAGATGTACCACTTATGTTAGAACTACACAAATACTCACCCATACAGGCACTGAGTTAGTCTCTATCCTACTAATTTTTGGGATCTAGATCACATAGCTATTCTTTGCTTCATTTCTAACTTTTAATGCCATTATCAGAGTCACACATGGTTGTACAATACTTTATCACTTGGTAAGAGGAATTAATTATACAAAAATAAAAAATACAATTTTGCCAAAATCAGTTGTCATCCATATATATACAATAAGGTGCTAATAGGAATGGAACTTTTATTTCATGCAACAACATTACTAACAGAACATGTCTTGAGGAAAGAAAATTTCAACCCTATAGTTAATCCTAGACAAAAAATGAAAATGCAACAACTTAATAACAACCTAGACATACCAATTCTCCTAGATAGCACATGGTAGAAAAGAATATCAGCAACACAACCCCCCATGGTACAAGCACATCCCACCCCCAAATAAAAATAATATTTTGTCCTCAATTCATATAATATAAGTACAAAGGAATCGAAATACTTACAGTGCCTCTAAATTATTTGAGGTGTCGATGAAGTATGGTGAGCCTCCAGCATCCTCACCTGGTGCAATGTTGGCCCCTATGGTAGTAGGAGCACTCAAAATCTCTCCCTCCATAATTGGAGGTATCACCTATCTAACAGTGTCTGAAATTTTCCCCCTGACTGGGGAAAAGCTTGTGGAAACAGCTGCAGCTTCATCTGGCATTTTCTTCTTCCTCTTCTCCTCTAATTTCATCAACTTTTTATCTTTTTCTACATCTGGTATTCTTCCATTTCTTCTGGTGTCATGGCTATATGATTTCTTTTCTTCTCTACTCTTTTTACTGCTCTCTAAGCTTTTTCATCTATTTCAGCCACTTTCTAACCTTTATCTTTGATTGGTCGGCCCATTAAATTAACAAGGCCTTCATCTTCATTGTTTTCAATTTGAATAGGATCAAATATGGGCTAGTATGGTTGTTGATTTATCCTATCCACATCAGACCAGAGTTTTCTAACTTCCTCAATCAACATTACAAATTCTGGAATGGACAGGGTATCCAGCCTCTTGTTGATACGCTCCTCTATGTTATCCATTCATAGCTGGATGTTCCTGAAAGTCCGGTTTGCTTTCTTCATAATTCTCTCAACAAAGGTTTTGAAATTTGCCCCCCATATAGCTAATTTCTTTTCAATCCTTTTCTGTGCTCGTACATACTTTACAAAATTTTCTTGGTTCAGTCTGTATTCTGAGTATTGGGGTAGAATAGATGCAGAGTCCACAGTTCCACCCATGGGCATTAAAGTTGAACCTTTAGAAGTAGCAGGAGGTACGTACGTAGCAAGTGGTAATGGCATACCTGAAAGACCCTCTGCTGATTTAGTAACTGGCTCTGACTGATTTTGCTGAGACGAAGTCCTGTTGAATCGCATATCAAACTTTGAGTCATCCCTCATCTTTTCAATATCCTGCTTATGTGTCGCCTATATCTTATTACTAACTTTGCTAATCAAAGGTCCTTTCACTTGCTTACACAATTCTGTGATAAGGCATGGGAATGGTAGTGCAGTCTGAGTTTTATGGGCGTGAAAGAACAATTCATCAGAAATAATATGGCAAAAATCCACTGTCAGTCCCTCAATCAAAGCAGCAACAATCGTGGCTCTAGTGAGTTCTAATAGGTCATCACTGCTTGGTGGCATCAGTCTTAGCCTCACAATTTCCCTATAGAACTTGGCCCTGAAATTTTAGGATAGCTTAGATATCTTTTTGCATGGATTGTATAGCCATGCAGGATCCCTTCCATCTGTCATTATTCTGGCTAACCATGGCTTTTATTGCATCAATGTGAACAGTCGATGCTCCAATTATAGAATTGTCCTCGGGATCTGATATTTCGACCCAAACAAGAACCTGTTCAATGTTTGCTTTGAGATATCTATGTCAACTTTTCGCACAGGGACTATATAGAGTTTGCTCATGTCTGCAGTTGATATACCTTTAGGGAAATCTTTCTCAAGAAGTTCCAAGTAATTAGCAAAAAACTCATGCACCAGATTTGGTTGATAGGTCCCTAGCAGCCTACTCATCCATCCAGTTCATACTCATTGAATCGCGCTCAAGCTTTGGGTATTCATGTATGGTTTTTCTCACGACATGGAATTCCTTAAAAATTACCCTATTTATGTGTACCCTATCCGTTGGTGCCAACCCTTTGTAAAATTTCTCTCGAGCACCCTCAATCTACCACCGCATAACTTCCTGCACTTGTGGATCCTTATGCCGAAACAAATTTGGATCTGCTTGTTCTGGACTTTCCTCTTGGATGGGGTTAGATACTCCAATCCCTTCCTCAACTGAAATTAAGCTAGAGTTGCTGCTGCTACTTCTTTCACCCTCCTCTTCATACTTGGAGAACAAAGAGTTGACCTGACGATTTTGCCGGGTGTTGGGTACCGGGGCATCTGCATCTTGTGATAGCCCTTGTTTGTCCCTTTCGCCTCTACCTCCACCCCTGCTAGTTGGTAATTTGATTACCATTATATCTGCAAATGAAATGTTTATCAATTCATAACTTAAACCAAAAGACAAAAAAAATTATGGACCGGCGACGGCTAGGGCGACGGTCCATCGATCCTGTGATGGTCCGTCGACCCAAACTGTCGGGGTCTTTCTAGTAACTTTGATTATGATAAAGTTGCAATGGTTTCAAGCGATTGGTCGCCAGGTATCCAACGGTCCATCACTCTAACCGTCGCCTATCATTTTCACTTTTAGACTTTGTTTTAGCATTTCATCAAACACCTTGCACACCTTCAGTTTAAACACGATTATTCATGGCTTTTTCACCATTTATACACCCTTTATTTTGCTTTTTCTTGATCCATGGGCTACTCAGACTTCACCCAGGATAGAGTTTGTCATATTTTCTCTCAGTTCAAACCCACACAAAAGAACTCAAGAATCAAAGAGAAATATTTCAATATTGTAAACTTCACATGCTTTCTTTATTAATGGTGTTGAATCACATAGAAAGTAATGGGCAGAACATACCTTAATGGTCCAGTACTTACTTGTTCACCTGACTTTTACTCTAAACACCAGACACAAAATAACGCCTGACTTTTATGAAGACGTTTTGCTACTTGTGATTGTAACAATAAAGATAAACTAGACGTTAAATAGATGGGGAAGATGAAAGTGGAAAGTCTTCAGATAGAATGAAAGGATTTAGGTGCGTTGAATAGTTTGGGAGTTACTCAACCACTTCAAATTATCTATATTTAAACCATTTGGGTTAGATAAGAATAAAATGAACGGCTATTTAAATCGATCCGACCCGACCCACTAAAGTAGGGTTATGAGCAATGGTTCGTGCGATGGTCTATCGGATAATCGACGATCCATCGATCCCTTCTAGAGAACTTACCTTGGGGCACATTGGCGACAGTTTAGTCGATGGTCCATTGCGGTTGAGATAGTCCTTTGGTCAACTTGGTTTCTGGACTTTACTGCAATGGCTACCATGACAATCCATCGAGTTGCCGACGATCCATTGGGTAACCCGTCGGTCACCCCTAAACTTTTTCAGTGTCTATTTTCCTGCACTATCAGACCTGCATACCTACACAAACCCTTCAGCTTGTATAAAACAATGAAACAAACACCAAAATAACTTTAACTAATGCTATACAACAACACAATATGGGTTGCCTCCCACTAGCACCTGATTTATTATTGCGGCACAATGCAATTATCTTGATTACTCAGATTTCATCGAGATAGATATTATCAATAATTTTAATCGAGTCCCTTGGAACGATATACAATTTAACACACTGCCCATTAACCTTGAAGACACTTCCATCTTTATTTTCAAGTTCCACTACTCCAGATGAGCAGACTTGGTTAATTTTAAACGGGCCAGACCATTTGGATTCGAGCTTACCTAGAAATAGTTTGAGTCTGGAGTTGAATAGAAGCACTAAGTCACCTTTCTAGAAATCCCTCTTTTCAATCTTGCTATCGTGGTACTTCTTAATTCTTTCATTGTACATATCAGCCCAATCATAATCTACAAAATGGAATTCATCCATCTCATTTAGCTACCCCAGTCTCATATTTGTTACCTCATTCCAGTTTAGATTAAGACGCTTTAGTTCCCATAACGCTTTATGCTCTAGCTCAATCGATAAATGGCAAGCCTTTCCATAAACCAATTGGTATGGTGACATGCCAATGGGTGTATTGAAACCATTCGATATGCCTATAATTCATCATCCAGCTTCCTAGACTAATCCTTTCGGCTAGCATTAATAGTCTAGGCAAGGATAGCTTTTATTTCCCGATTAGAGATCTCCACTTGCCTATTAGTCTATAGGTGGTATGGAGTGGCCATCTTATGCTATTTAACTTTGTATTTTGCCATGGAAGCTCTGAATATCTTGTTGCAAAAGTGTGATCCTCCATCGCTTATGATTGGACGTGGTACCCCAAAGCGAGAGAAGATAGTTCTCTTTAAAAATACAATAACCCGTTTTCCTTCATTATCCTCCAGGGCCAGAGCCTCAACCCATTTTAACACTTACTCAACAACTACTAGTATGTACCTTATCCCAAATGAACTCATGAAGGGCCCTATAAATTCAATGCCACAGACATCGAACAGTTCTACCTTTAACATCTTGGACATTGGAATCTCATGGAACTTTGAGATAGACCCTTGCCTTTGACATTGGTCACATCTCTTTACGAACTCGTAAGCATCCTTGAACAAGGTGGGCCAATAATAACTACTTTATAGCACTTTTCTGGTAGTACGATCACCAACATGGTGACCTCCAATTGGGGAAGCATGAGTCACTTCCCATACACTCAACATCTCACTTCTGGAATGCATAGTCTAGTAACGGCATCCATACACCGTCGAAAAAGATACGGCTTATCCCAGAAATAGTGTTTCACATCATGGAGAAAATTTTTCCTTTGATGAAAGGAAAAAATCTCTGACATTACTTCACTTACCACGTGGTTTGCAAAGTCAGCATACTAAGGTAATTTTTTGAGCACTACAGCCAATACTTTCTCATCCAACAAGGAATCATCAATTTTAAGATCGTCTTTTACTGCCTTCTCGCCTTCAAGTCTAATCAGCCACCTGATTCTCACATACCTTGCGATGCTTGACCTCAAACTCAAATTCCTGAAGTAGCAATACCCACTGGATCAACCTTGGTTTAGCGCCCTTCTTATCCATTAGGTATCTCAAGGCAGCGTGGTCAGTGTGCACCACTACCTTGGTACCTAGCAGATATAACCAAAACTTCTGAAAAGCATACACTACTGCTAGAAGTTTTTGCTCTATCATTGTATAATCTTTTTGAGCCCTATTTAGGGCCTTGCTTGTATAATATATCGGATTAAGCAATTTCTCTTTCTTTTGTCCTAGAACAGCTCCAAGTGCCACTCCACTGGCATCACACATAATCTCAAATGGCTTCGTCCAGTCAGCAACAACAATAATTGGAGCTTCCACTAGCTTCAACTAAGGAATTCAAAGGCCTTTCTGTTATCATCATCAAAATCAAATTTGGCTTCCTTCACCGAGAGTTTGAAAAATGGGTTTGCAATCTCTAAAAAATCCTTTATAAATCTGGGATAAAACCCTACATGGCTAAGAAAACTGTGTACCCTTTTGACTGAGATAGGAGGGGGTAATTTCTCAATCACTTCAACCTTTGCCTTGTCTACCTCAATGCCTTTAGCTGAAATTTGATGACCAAGCACAATGCCTTCCTTCACCATGAAGTGGCATTTTTCCCAGTTAAGGACAAGGTTGAACTCTTCACACTGCTGTAATGCCTGACTCAGATTTAACAAGCATAGCTCAAAGGAATCACCGACAACTGATAAATTATCCATAAACACCTCTAAGGTGTCTTCAACCATATCAAAAAAGATTGACGTCATGCACCGCGGAAAAGTGACGGGTGCATTACATAACCTAAAAGGCATTCTCTTAAAATCAAACGTACCATATGGGCATGTGAATGTCTTCTTCTCCTGATCTTCAGGAGCAATGGAAATCTAGTTATAACCAGAATATCTATCTAAGAAACACTACCAACCCCTTCCAGCCAATCGATCAACCATCTGATCCATAAAGGGTATTGTGAAATGATCCTTCATTGTCCCTAAATTGAGTTTTTGGTAATCCATACATACCCGTCCACCCAGTAACAAGTCTGGGTGGAATCAACTCATTCTTCTTATTATCCACCACTGCCATGCCCCCTTTCTTAGGCACGCGCTAAACAGAACTCACCCACTTACTATCCAATATAGGATAAACCACTCTTGTATCTATCTACTTAATGATCTCTTTCTTCATCACCTCTTGCATAGGTGGGTTTAAGAGATGTTGGTGCTCAGTAGTCGGGACACAATCCTCCTCCATTTGAATTTTATATATACATACACTAGGAGGGATGTTGATGATGTCTGCAATCATCCAACCAATAGCTATCTTATATCTCTTAAGAATAGAGATAAGGGTTTCCACCTATTGCTCACCCAGAGCAGCCACAATAATAACAGGTAGTGCATTCCCACTGCCTAGGAACACATGCCTCAAATTACTGGATAACTCTTTCAACTCCATGATAGGTGGTTCTTTTATAGAAGGCTTAGCAGGTGGATTTGAATGATTTTTTAAGTCCAAATCCAACTTCTTGGGTGCATATCAGTAAGACCCCATGTCCTTCAAGGCAAACACTGTCTTGTCATAATCTTCTATACTATCCTAAACAAAATTCATCAACACGGCAGCTAATGTCTCAACAGCAAATTTCTTTTTAATCAGCACTTCCTACTCCTCCTTATAATAGATATCCATAATAGAAAACACACGTATTTCCTTCTGTTGCTTGATTGTCACACATCAAACCACACCACTTTACCATTTAACCTAAATAAGAGCTCATTAACTCATAAATCAATCAGCATACTTTCCATTGTAACAAAAGGTCGACCCAAGATTATGGACACCTTGAAGTCCACCTCACAATCTAGAATGATGAAATCCGTAGGAAATATGAAACTAGAAACCTTCACCAGCACATCATACAAAATACCAACAGTTTGTTTTACCGACCTATCTGCTATCACAAGTCACATGTTAATTGGTGTGGGGTCTCCCAAACCCATCTTTTTGTAAACAGCTAACGACATCAGATTGATGCTAGCTCCCAAGTCACATGGAGTTTTTGCAAAGTCAAGAGGTCTAATAGTAAATGGATAGTAAATGCTCCTGGATCTACCTTTTTCTACATTGGAGACCTCGGGGAAATAACACCATAATGATAAAGATTGTCCGTCAGCTCAAAACTAACTGACCACTTCTTCGTGATGAGGTCTTTCACGAACTTTGCATACTCGGGCATTTACTCCAATGCCTCTAACAAAGGTAGGTTAATCGACAACTGCTTAAGCATATTCATGAATTTGCTAAACTTTGTATCATCAACCTTCTTCTTTAACCGATGGGGAATGGAGGGGGTGAGTTTGGAAGAATGGTAACCAGTATTTCTGCCTCCTTTTCCTTATTTTTTTCCAACTTATCAACCTACTGATTGTTGGATGGTGCATCATCAATCACCTCATCTGATTTTCTAGACTCCAACGAATGATAAATCCTTGTTTTTTCAATATCATCTGCTATAATATCAACCTTAGGCTTTCCTACAAGAGGGATTGTCATTACCTTACCACTTCTAGTAGTGATAGCCATGCAAGACCCATTATTTTGTGGATTTTAAATGGTATCACTTGGCAATGTTCTAGTCTTCCTCTAATTCAATGTTTCCAATAGTTGGCTCATTTGTTGATCCAACTACTTGATAGAGGTATAGTGCGAGTTTACCAACTGACTCATAGAAGACAACTAACACTTCATAGTAGTCACCCCAGAGTTCATCTGCATCTTCAAGTGTGTCATGTCTTGATCGCGTTCTTCCTATTTTTTACGTTGTTCTGCAGTCATGCCAATAGACACTGTAGGGCTTGCTACCACCGAATCCCTGGTATGCCAAGATCTACTTTGTTCGGTCATCCGATCAAGAATCTCTAAGGCTTCCTGAAAAGTGAGATCCACAAATGATCCCCCTGCAGCATTATCAATAACTAGATTCATAATAGATTTCAATACCCGATAAAGAGTCTCCATCAGATAAATATATGTCATATTATGATTCAAACACTGTGTCAGCTTTTTTTTTAACCTCTCCCGTGTCTCATGAAGAGCTTTAATTAGGAGTTGCCTAAAGTTGCTGATCTCATCCCTCAACTATACCCTCCTGGAAGGTGGAAAGAACTTTTCTAGGAAAGACTCTTTCAATTGCCTCCAGTTGGTTATAGAATCGGCCATCAGCTCATTAATCCATAATGTTGCCTTCCCAAACAGAGACAACAGAAATAAACATAGGCAGATAGCATTCTATCCCACTCCCAAGTTATCAAAAAACTTACAAATAGTGACAAAGTTCACTAAATCCATATTGGGATCATCTCTTGGGAGTCCACCAAACAACCCCTTCATATAAAGGAGCTGAATCATTGTACTGGTAATATTGAACTTTTCTCCTAGTGCTAAAGATGGAGGAATAATAGATCTAGTGGCACCAGCTCCGTCCATTCCATCTTCACTATCATTAAGATTAAATTGAACATCTTGGCAATCAGGTCTAGCCCTGAAAAGACGATTTCTAGTTATATTTCTGTTCATTGGTGTAGCTATATTCTCTACACATCTTCGATTAATAGTATCTAATAAGGCATGATCCCCCAATCATTATCATCAGGATTAGGATGACGTGTTTGTTGACCATCATTTTGCTGATATAGTTGAGCTCTATCCAATGCAACTGTCACGCCTCAAATCCTATTGGAGTAAACTGGCACCCATAACTGAGGAGGCCCAGGAGAACCAGCTTATCACCTTATACTTCCTATGCATACCTCTATGACAACCCAAAATTCAGACAGCATCATGTCGCATATAAAAGGAAATAATCACCTGTATAAGCTGAAGCACACATATATATATGTATATACAATACTTAGCCATTGGAGCTATCACTTCTATTAACAAATGGTCTACAAAGCCTCTAGACAATACACAGAGTTTAACAAAGGTCGGGACATACCCCTCCATAAAACTAAGTTCTATACATTATCAAAAGTGACTGGATATGATACGTAAAGCCCCGAAACAAACTGGAGCTCACCAAAAGCAGCTGGATAGCCTAGATCCTACTTGTGTAGTGTATGAGCTGAGGTACCTGTGCCTGCAGCATGAAATGCAGGTCCCCCATGGGGGACGTTAGTACGAAATATGTACTGAGTATGTAAAGTTGTAGATAATCACATATGATATAGGAGCTCAATAGAAATCAGAAACAAGTGAATAAATCATAATAGGAGTGGACCACACTTACTAGAACTTGTGACAACCTGTACATGGTATTTATTCAATCACTTTACCTTCGTTCTTATCATCTTTGTAATCATTATTGTACTGTACTGTGACCATTAGGCTGCCTCCAGTACATATCAACTGGGATCGACCCATGATAGGCTTATTCCCCTGGGATACCACCCATAAACACATAAATAGGGATCTACCCTTGATAGGCTTATGCCCCTGGGATACCACCCGATAAGAGAGAACTTCCATCACTTAGTTCAATTAATCTTTGGGATTGTTATTTTGGTTGCCACCGCATTTTTGATACTTTGAAACAATGATACATCAATAGGAGACATATAAATAGACCATCAATGTAATAACAATGTAGTAAAAATTCATTGGCACATCAATGAAGTGTTTTGAAGTATTCAATGCCATAACAATGAAGTAGGAACTTATTGGTATATCTATCAAATATTTTGGAGTCCTTAATAGCACATGGATCTTATTTGAGTAACCGGATACCTTCTGACATTCATTAGTGCAATAAACATGTAAGATTTGGAAAAAAAGTAAGTATTGGAATGTCTTGACATCTTGTAGGGTGGAAACAAGTTCATTGGTAACGTAGGACATCATACAAAACCATTAAGGATCACATGTTATTGAATAACTTTGGAAACTTTCTTAATAGAACAATTGTTCACTTTCATGCCAAATATATGGTATAGAGTATGCTTTACATACCTGACTATCAACCTTCAATACTAGTCCCAAATGGACTTCCCGTCTTTTTAGATTACTTATCTACAATGAACATATATAGCAATCTAGTATTAGCAACCAAACATCATAATTCAGTTATTTGAATTCACCAAACTAGTGGTTAAGTAGTAAGCCTTAATTACACCCTTTATGGTGTAATTAAG
>NC_061116.1:105414073-105611491 GCF_002878395.1 Capsicum annuum | reverse complement strand
GTTATTGAATAACTTTGGAAACTTTCTTAATAGAACAATTGTTCACTTTCATGCCAAATATATGGTATAGAGTATGCTTTACATACCTGACTATCAACCTTCAATACTAGTCCCAAATGGACTTCCCGTCTTTTTAGATTACTTATCTACAATGAACATATATAGCAATCTAGTATTAGCAACCAAACATCATAATTCAGTTATTTGAATTCACCAAACTAGTGGTTAAGTAGTAAGCCTTAATTACACCATAAAGGGTGACACTTTAATCCTCTTATACTCCAATTACATTCACATGCCATGCATATTCATACAACATCCTCCAATATCAAGTTTGGATTCATTTATCCTTCCAACCAATCCATAAAACCAAATTGAGCCATAGACATAAATAATTATCAATTCAATAGTATATCAGCATATCCACCTTCCATAACTCAATTACCATATGCACCTTCCATAAATCAATTACCATACCTACCTTCCATAATTCAATACAACCAAACCATGCAAAATAGTCCATAACCCTATTTCCATCACCTTTCAATAACAACCAATACATATAATCCTTTATCACACATATACATATGGAAAAGAACAAAGGCAAACAATATTCATATCTTAGATTCACCTCTTGATTATGTAATCCTGTTTGCACAAATAATAGGTGTCGTTCAAAGCTCTCGAGATGACAAATCCAGTTATCGGATTACTTTGGAATTTCTACGGTTGAATCAAAAGTAATTTAAAGGTCAAATTTGGCTAGTGTTTGTTCTTTCTCAATGATTTATGATGAAAATGATTTTTTGAACTCATATACATGTATATATACAGATATTCCCGTCCATAATATAATAGAAAATGACCAAAATGCCTTTAAAATTTAAATAATGTCAAATCTGTCCTTTGGTGGACTGTTTTGATAAGCTAAAGTAGATCGACCATAACTCTTAGCTACGATATCGGATTTGAGTGAAATTGGTATCGTTGGAAGGATAATTAAAAGTTATTTGATTTCATATAAAGTAGGCTACCTAGTTTGTCCTGTACAAGGAGTTATGATCGTTTGAAGTTGACCCTAAAAATCTATTTTGATAGGCTGAAGTAAAACGAGTATAAAACCTTACTCAAATGTTGGATTTGGATGAAACAAATTGCATTAGAAATAAGATTCAAAGATAGTTATTTTCATAGGTCGCAGTTCTCCCAGTTCATCATATTAAGGGATTTATGATCATTCGAAGTTGACCCAAAAATTCGGCCTGCCTCAGAAGTTTGTGTGCAGGAAATTTTCCTTCACCTTTACTATTCCCAAATATCCCGACCACCATTTTATAGTTTCGAACATGCTCGATTATATCCGAAACCAATCCATTTTTGGAATTATTTATATCATTGGAAAGCTTATTCAATAACCTTCGTATGGATCCAACGACGGGCAAATTCCGGTATAAATAAAAAAAATTAATTCCATATAAATAAGACCAATACACGTACTTAAATACGCCAACACACGTACTTGAATACGGGGTGTTACATCCTTACCCCTTTTGGGACATTCATCTTCAAATGTTAGCATAGTTATTCAACCAAAACAAGTTCAAGTCCATCATTAATATTCACATCATCACATAAATACTATCCATATATAAAAAAAACTTATTTGTTAAAGTTATAACTCCTCTTCTTGAACTTTTTCTTCATCTTTGAAAAAATGAGGGTACTTAGATTTCATTGCTTCCTCAGCTTCCTATGTAATCTCTTCCCTTTGACAATTTCTCCAACGTACTTTCAGAGATGCTATCTCTTTATTTCTCATCTTCTTAAATTGGCGATCAAGAATAGAAATAGGCACTTCCTCCTAGGTAAGATCTTTTGTAACTTGCACATCCTCAGTATAAGTGATATGTGATGGATCTCCGATGCACTTTTGAAGCATTCACACATGAAATACCGGGTGTACTAATGAGAGCTCTTGGGGTAGCTCTAATTCATATGCAACTTGTCCAAACCTTCGAGTGATCTTATACGGGCCTATATAACGTGGACTCAACTTCCCTTTCTTTCCAAATCTCATTAACCCTTTCATTGGTGATACCTTCAAAAATACCCAATCACCTATAGAAAACTCTATCCCTCTTCTTCTACTATCCGCATATGACTTGTGTCGACTTTGGGCTGTTTTCAGTCATTGCTGAATTACTTTAACCTTCTCTATGGCTTGATAAACAAGATCCGGTCCGAACAAAAGAGTTTCACCCACTTCGAACCATCCTTTTGGTGATCTATACTTCCTTCCATATAAAGCTTCATATAGTTTCATTTTTATACTTGAATAATATCTATTATTGTAGGTAAACCCAATAAGAGGTAAATGATCATCCCAGTTGCCCTTAATATCTATTACACATGCTCGTAGCATATCTTCAAATGTTAGGATGGTACGTCCTGCTTGTCCATCTATTTGAGGGCGAAAAGTTGTACTCAACTTTACTTGTGTTCCCAAACACCTTTGAAAAGACTTCCAAAAGTTTGCGGTAAATTGGGTTCCCGGATCTGATATAATAGAGATTGGAATTCCATGTAATCGGACTATCTCTTTAATGTATAGCTTCGCATACTCTTCAACTTTGTAAGTGGTCCTAACTGGTAGGAAATGTGCAGATTTGGTAAGCATGTCAACAATCACCCTATAGAATCAAACTTTCGGGATGTACGAGGAAAACCAATAACGAAATCTATGTTGATCATGTCCCACTTCCATCTTGGAAGATCAATTCATTGCATATAACCTCTGGGTTTTTGGTGCTCAACTTTAACTCTTTGACAATTTGGATATTCAGCTAAAAATGCAATGCTCTTCTTCATGTCATTCCGCCAATACATATCTTTCAAATCTTGATACATTTTGGTTGATCTTGGATGAATGGAATACCTTGAAAATATTCTTTCTTTGCTCGTCTACATCCGGCACACACCATCGGTTTTGGCACTAAAGTACTCCTTCTCGCGTAAGCTCAAATGCCTTGGTCGCACCACTCTAAATGTTCTTCTTAAGTTGTAATAAAATAGGTTCTGCATATTGCTTCTCTTTCACTTCTGCTACTAATGAAAATTCCGCAGCATTATGTACGATAAACTCTTTATTCGAAGTTCCAAGAACGCAAACTCCCAAACTAGCTAACTGGTGAAGATCTTTAATCATCCCTTGCCTTTTTACAGGCGTCATCATAGCCTTATGACTTAACGCATCATCTACCACATTTCCTTTCCCTGGATGATATAATATATCAACATCGTAGTCCTTTAATAGTTCAAGCCATCTCCGCTGCCTTAAATTTAGATCGTTCTGATTAAAAATATATTGCAAGCTGTTATGGTCGGTATATATATCAACATGAAACCCATATAAGTAGTGGCGCCATATCTTTAAAGCAAAAATAACTACTGCCTACTCAAGATCGTGTGTAGGATAATTCTTCTCATATGGCTGCAATTGTCTAGAAGCATATTCTATTACCTTACCATGCTGCATCAATACACATCCTAAACCAATTCTGGAAGCATCACAATACACTGTATACCCTTTGGTGCCTTCTGGAAGTACCAACACGGGTGTAGAAATCAACTTATTCTTTAAATCTTGAAAACTCCTCTCACAGGCATCATTCCATTGGAATGTGGATGCTTTATGGGTTAGCTTGGTTAAGGGTGCTGAAATGGAAGAAAAGCCTTCAACAAACCTTCTATAATAACCGGCCAACCCAAGAAAACTACAAATCTTCGTAGGCGTTGTGGGCCTTGGCCAGTTCTTCATAGCTTCTATCTTTTGAGCATCAACCTTTATCCCTTCACTAGATACAATATGACCCAAAAATGCCACCGACTTTAACCAAAACTCACATTTAGAGAACTTTGCATAAAGCTTACAATCACGAAAAGTCTGTAATGCCTGTCGTAAGTGATTGGCATGGTCCTCTTCTGATCTAGAATAAACTAGAATATCATCTATAAAAACTATCACAAATACATCTAGGAATGGATTAAACACCCTATTCATCAAATCCATAAAAGTTGCGGGTGCATTTGTTAGCCCAAATGACATAACTTGAAACTCATAATGACCATACCATGTTTGGAAAGCTGTCTTGGGTATATCCTTCTCTTTGATCCTCACTTGGTGTAATCTGACCTCAAATCAATCTTAGAAAAGCATTTGGTGCCCTGTAAATTATCAAGTAAATCATCAATTCTTAGGAGAGGACATTTATTCTTAATGTTCACCTTATTCATTTACCGATAATCAATACACATCCTCAGCGAGCCATCCTTTTTGCGCACAAATAACAATGGTGCTCCCCAGGAGGACATACTAGGCCTTATGAATCCCTTATCTAGCAAATCTATCAATTGCTCTTTCAATTCTCATAATTCTTCTAGGGCCATTCTATACGGAGGAATGGATATTGGTTGGGTGCCTAGTATTACATCAATACCAAACTCTACTTCTCGTTCAGGAGGTAAACCTAGAAGATCTTTAGGAAATACATCAGAAAATTCATTTACCACCGGAACAGCATAAAGAGTTGGTGGCTCCGCTTCTGTATCCCTTAATCTAACTAAATGATATATGTATCCCTTAGAAATCATTCTTCTTGCCTTAAAATAGGAAATAAATCTACCTCTTGGCTCGCCAATTTCACCTCTCCATTCAAGGACTGATTCATTTGGAAAATGAAAATATACCTTTTTCGTGCAGCAATCAATTATGGCACAACAAGACGCCAACCAGTCCATACCCATTATAACATCAAAATCTACCATTTCTAACTCCATAAGATCAGCCATCGTATCACGACCACAAACAGTTACTATGTAGTTTTGGTAAACCCTTCTAGCTATAATCGATTCCCCAACCGGTATGGACACTTTAAATGGCTTAACTAACAGTTTGGGTATTCTTTCAAACTTTCCAGCAACCAATGGAGTAACATAAGATAATGTAGAACCGGGATCAATTAAGGCATATACATCGAATGAAAAGATAGACAACGTACCCGTAATAACATCTAGGGAAGCCTCTAAATTCTGTTGATCCACTAGAGCATACGTACGATTTTGATCCCCGCTAGAACTCGTGGCTTCTCTATCACCTCTAACACAACCCATTGGTTGTGCACCCCTTCCTGAATAAGGCATCGATGAAGATGATGCAACAAATGACCCCGTAGGTTGTGCCATACCCCCTATGCCCCTTCGTAGGCATTCTCTCATCATATGCCCCGACATACCGCACCAAAAGCAAACATTGGTCCCCATCCAAGATGCGCCCAAATGATACCTTCCATATTTATTGCATGGCTCTCGAGGAGGTCTTGATTGGCTCATATTCCCTTGCCCTTGGTACCCCACTGTCCGCGAACCCTAACTCTCACTTTTGTGCCCAAATTGATTTTCTCTGAACCCTTAGAACTGTGGTGGGGCACTAGCTACAGAATAAGAAGATAATGGCCTAGGTGGTCTTGCAGAAAACTGTGGTCTGAACCCTCCTTGGGATGCCATGAACTGCCCTGTAGATCTGGCCCTCTTGGAATATTGTCTTTCTAATTCTTGTGTTCTTCTTCTCTGCCTCTGATCTTCCATTTTCTGTGCAAAAGCTTGGATCCTCGCTATGTCCATATCTTTGTTCAAAGCGGCAATAGTACAATCTCTAACCAGATATGGATCTAGCCTATCCACATATTGATGAACTCTATCATCCATAGTAGCTACAATATTAGGAGCATATCTCGACAAGGAATTAAATCGGAGATTGTACTCCCTCACGCTCATATTCCCTTGACAAAGATTTAAAAACTGATTTGGATGGCCCTGACAAATCTCGAATGGAAGATAATGATCAAGAAATGCCTCTTTGAACTCTTTCTAAGTAGTTGGGGGTGCATCAATACCCCTAAATTATTTCCAATCCTCGTACCAATATATAGCCTCTCCTTTGAATCTATACGCCGCTAACTCCACTGTCTATCTACCCATTCCATGCATAACATCTAAGGCCCTCTGAATTTGATCAATAAAGTCCTCTGGGTCCTTGTTAAGATATGATCCAGTAAAAGTGAGAGGATCCATCTTATGAAAATTGTGTGTTCGAAGGCTAGCGGCCCTATCTATACCACTAGGACCCAGAGTAGGAATGGCTTGCCCTTGAGCTTGCCCAGCAACTATACGAGTCAAAAGTTGTACTGTATTTCTAAGACTTGATCAGCAGCATTAATAGGTGGCTCTGGGGATATAGTTATCTTTCCCTTTATTTCTTTCGGAGTCGAAGAAGTTTCCAATGCATGCTAAGCTGGAGCCTCACTTTGATTAGCTGGTATAGTGGGTGACTTACTAGTCCCCTCTCCGGCAGCCACATTTACTTGTTTACCGATATTCTTGCTTCTGGTAACCGGCATCATTACTATAATAAAAGAAATAAACGGATTCAGTGGTCAACTATGACTTCATATACAATATAGGCTCTATCTCACAATCTAAGACATGAAGAAAAGAAACAATTCCTAAATGTCCATAGCCTCCTATTTATAGATGTGGTGCATGACACACTTATAAACAAGACTCTACGTAGACACGATTTTGTAGACTCACTAGGATGAACTTCTTTGATACTACTAATGTCATGCCTCAAATCCTATTGGGGCGGACTGGCACCCATAACCAAGGAGGGCCGAAAGAACCGGCTCATCAGTTTATACTTTCCATGCATACCTCTATGACAACCCAAAATTTGGACAACATCATGTCGCATATAAAAGGAAATAATCACCTGTATAAGATCGAGCACACATATATATGTATATACAATACTTGGCCGTTGGAGCCATCACGTCTATTAACAAAACACCATCTTGACTGTACATTAGGTCTACAAAGCCTCTAGACAATACACAGAGTTTAACTAAGGTCGGGACACACCCCTCCATATTACTAACTTCTATACAATACCAAAAGTGACCGGATATGACACGAAAAGCCCCAAAGCAAACTGGAGCTCACCAAAAGCAGCTGGATATCCTGGATCCTACTTATACGGTGTATGAGCTGAGGTACCTGTGCCTGCAGTATAAAATGTAGGTCCCCCATGGGGGACGTCGGTACGAAATATGTACTGAGTATGTAAAGTTGTAGATAATCACATATGATATAGGAGCTTAAAATAAATTAGAAACAAGTGAATAAATCTTAATAGAAGTGGACCACACTTACTAGAACTTGTGACAACCTGTACATTGTATTTATTCAATCACATTACCTTCGTTCTTATCATCTTTGTAATCATTATTATACTATACTGTGACCATTAGGCTACCTCCAGTACATATCAACTAGGAACGACCCATGATAGGCTTATTCCCCTGGGATACCACCCATAAACACATAAATAGGGATCTACCCATGATAGGCTTATGACCCTGGGATACCACCCGATAAGAGAGAACTTCCATCACTTAGTTCAATTAATCTTTGAGATTGTTATTTTGGTCTCCACCATATTTTTGATACTTTGAAACAATGATACATCACTAAGATACATATAAATAGACCATCAATGCAACAAAAATGAAGTAAGAACTCATTGGCACATCAATAAAGTGTTTTGGAGTCATCAATGCCATAACAATGAAGTAGGAACTTATTGGTATATCAATGAAATGTTTTAGAGTCATTAATAGCACATGGATCTTGTTTGAGTAACTGGATACCTTATGACATTCATTAGTGCAATAAACATGTAAGATTTGGAAAACAAGTAAGTATTGGAATGTCTTGACATCTTGTATGGTGGAAACAAGTTCATTGGTAATGTAGGACATCATACAAAACCATTATGGATCACATGTTATTGAATAACTTTCACTTTCATGCCAAATATATGGTATAGAGTATGCTTTACATACCTGACTATCAACCTTCAATACTAGTCCCAAATGGACTTCCCGTCTTTTTAGATTACTTATCTACAATGAACATATATAGCAATCTAGTATTAGCAACCAAACATCATAATTCAATTATTTGAATTCACCAAACTAGTGGTTAAGTAGTAAGCCTTAATTACACCATAAAGGGTGTCACTTTAACCCTCTTATACTCCAATTACATTCACATGCTATGCATATTCATACAACATCCTCCAATATCAAGTTTGGATTCATTTATCCTTCCAACCAATCCATTAAACCAAATTGAGCCATAGACAAATAGTTATCAATTCAATAGTATATCACCATATCCACCTTCCATAACTCAATTACCATATCCACCTTCCATAACTCAATTACCATATCCACCTTCCACAATTCAATATAACCAAACCATGCAAAATAGTCCATAACCCTATTTCCATCACCTTTCAATAACAACCAATACATATTATCCTCTATCACACATATACATATGGAAAAGAACAAAGTCAAACAATATTAATACCTTAGAATTCACCTCTTGATTATGCAATCCTATTTGCACAAATAATAGGTGACGTTCGAAGCTCTCGAGAGGACAAATGCATTTATCAGATTACTTTGGAATTTCTACAGTTGAATCAAAAGTAATTTAAAGGTCAAATTTGGCTAGGGTTTGTTCTTTCTCAATGATTGATGATGAAAATGAGTTTTTGAACTCATATACATGTATATATACACATATTACCATCCATAATATAATAGGAAATGATCAAAATGCCTTTAAAATTTAATTAATGTCAAATCTATCCTTTGGTGGACTGTTTTGATAAGCTAAAGTAGATCGACCATAACTCTTTGCTCCGATATCGAATTTGGGTAAAATTGGTATCGTTGGAAGTATAATTCAAAGGTATTTCATTTCATATAATGTAGGCCACCCAGTTCGTGCTGTACAAGGAGTTATGGTCGTTTGAAGTTGACCCTAAAAATCTGTTTCGATAGGCTGAAGTAAAATGAGTATAACTCCTTACTCAAACATTGGATTTGGATGAGACCAATTGAATTAGAAAGAGGACTCAAAGATCTTTCTTTTCATAGGTCTCATCTCTCCTAGTTCATTATATTAAGGGAGTTATTATCGTTTGAAGTTGACCCAAAAATTCGACTGGCCTCAGTAGTTTGTGTGCAGGAAATTTTCCTACACGTTTACTATTCCCAAATATCCTGGCCACCGTTTTATAGTTTCGAATGTTCTTGATTATATCCAAAGCCTATCCATTTTTGGAAATCTTTATATCGTTGAAAATCTTATTCAATAACCTTCGATGGAACCATCGACGGGCAAATTCCGGTATAAATAAAATAAAAAAAATTAGTTCTATATAAATAAGACCAATACACGTACTTGAATACGCCAATACACGTACTTGAATATGGGGTGTTACAGCGACTAGTCTCTCAGCATCTTGGGGATTTGCCATTCTGCCAATTAATTTTGGTTCCAGATGTATTGGTAATAACGATGCACCCGATCTCCTGAACTTGGCATACACAATAACTCCCCTGCACAAAACAAAAACAACAAACAAAAGTAAAACTTGGAAAATTCAACCAAAGGTCAATCAATAAACACAAACATAATTGACAACTGTATTCTCCGGCAACAGCGCTAAAATTCGATGCACCCAAATTATACCTCTCTTATGAGAGAGTAAGAGGTCGCTGTCAAATATAGAACCCAACTAGGTTAGGTGTCGAATCCCATAGGGAACACCATGTTCACTAAGTATTGTGAATGTTATTAGACTGTTGATCTAAGGTTCCTGAGTAGAAGGGAGTTTGAATATGTTAACAATGTTCTTTTGTATTTGTGTCACACAAAAGTTTAGCTACTGAGAGTTAATGTAGATGTATGTTTAATGAGAATGAATTAACTAGATTTATGCTCACCAAGATGTTAAAACAATTAGGGTTGTGAGTTTATGTTCAAATTCTAACTTATGTATTCAATTGCAAGAATTATTGAATTCTAAGCATTACCCACATGTTTCTCAACCTAATTAGTATTTCACTCATTAATTTTCTTAAACTTAAAGGATTCATGCATTATTCAATAACACTCTTATGAGGGTTGATCCTGTTAAGGCATCAACCCATTAACCCAAAGGGTAAACCTATGGAGTTCATGTGAATCACTTTTTTTCCCAATATCCACTTTTTTGTCAAACAAGTGGAGTTCATGGGCTCACTTCTCAATTTTGCAACCAAGAGATGTCATTATAATGAAGAAAGATTCGTGCAATTTTAATAGACATTAGATATCAAACAAATACACAATCCCAAAATAGTTCTCTACATCAAGGCTCCCATAACCCTAGTTATGGGAGTTTAGCTACTCATATCCATAGAAGAAATCAAAGATATATTGATGTTCATAAATGGATTTAAAATGGAACTTACAAAAGTCACAATATTGTTCTTCTCAATCTTCAATGGAAAATATAAAAACTAATAATCAGATCTCAATCTCTAGATTCAAATCTAAATGGAAAGTGTTACATAGCTCTCAATAGAGGAGAAAGTATGAAACTAATGATAAAAGATACGGACTAAACCATAATACTTAGTATTTATATGATTTCGGAGCTGGGGTTTTAAAATTCAAACTTAGATTTTTTGCTTTATGGTCGTTGGGTCAACCGACGGTTCATCCCAGGTCCCACGGTCCATTGCTTGCACCGTTACTGGGTCTGTAGTGACTCTATTCTCTACTTCTGGATGACGGGTAGTGCGACGGCCTATCTCAAGGTTGACGCTCCATTGCCTAGATCATCACAGGGCTTCCAGAGATTATGCATTCAGTATCTTGGCGATGGTTCAGACCGATAGTTCATTGCAGAGCTGATGATCCATCACCTAGACCATCGTAGGATGTCCAGATTCTATGACTTCTACTTTTGGTCGACGGTTTAGACCAATGGATCATCGCAAGGTCAATGGGCCATCGCCTAAGCCGTCCCTGCTCATTTTACCTCTGTTTTGCTCAGATTGTCCAAGTTATCTTTCACACTTAGTTCTTATCCTGAAAGCACTAAAATACCATGTTAAATACATCAATGGCTACTTGAAAACACATAATTATCCTAAGAAAAAGGCCTAAAATGTTCTATCAAAAGCCGAAACATCAATAAACACCCAAATTTAAAAGTGAAAATAAAGAAATTGAGTCTCTAGAAAAACCTCTAATAAAGAAATCAGGAATTAATACACTTATAGTAGTTAATTCCTAAAGTTACCATATACCCATTATATTGGTTATAAATAAAGATAACACAATTCATAAGATTGCGTTATTATATATAGGTGTAGACCAAAATGGCATCATTGAAGGATTAATTCCTATAAAATACCTTAAAAAATGTTACACACGATTATTCTCTATAATAGGGAAAAGATTAAAAATAAATTATAAACACCCTAAAGAACAAATATGCTATAATGGGGTACCAATATGGGTTGTGGTATAGTGGATGGGGCTGCTCCACCCTTAACCAGAGGTCGAGGGTTCAACCCTGGGTATGGCTAAGACTCTGTTGGTAGTGCTGCCACCTTAATGGGCCCTGCAACACGCGATTCAGATTAGTTGGGGCTCCAATGCAAGCACCGGACACCGAATAGAAAACAAAAAAAAATGCAATAATGGGATATGCTTTATTATTGATTTTGTAATAACCAAAGATATAAGTGAAGAAATAATTCTAGGTATTCCCTTTATAACCCAAATAAAATCATACATTTCCTAATTAGATGGCATTCAAACCAACATATAAGAAAAAATATTATTTTTCCTGATCTAGATAATATATCAAAAGAAGAAAGTCACTTTTTAAAGGTTAAAACTATCTTTAAAGTAAATTCTTTATCACAACAAATAATTTTTTCAAAAAATGAAGTAAAAATTAAATCCTCTTTAAAAGCCCTGGTAGAAAGAGCTAAAATTAAAAATCTATGAAAGGTAATACAACTAAAATTAAAAATCTATGAAAGGTCATACAGCGATAGGTTTGTACCAAAGAATATCAACCCCAAAGTTTTCCAGGAGATCTCAATCATGTTGTAGATTTTATATTTTTATTATTAGATAGATTGGTAGGCCTCTTTATCAGCATCTTAAGAAGAATTCAGTCACATGGGGATTAGAAAAAACTTATTAGGGTACCATTAAAATTAATTTTGGATATAGTATTATGAGTTACCGAATTTCAAAATATTTTTATTATAAAAGAATATTTATAAAAAATATACTGCAAAATAACCAAAATTATTTTACAAAAGATGTTTAAAATTTTTGTTCTTAAAGGAAGAAAAATATTTACTCCCAAATTTTTAACAAGAAACTTTTTATAGGGAAATAGTGAGACCTGAAATGCAAGAATAAGATAGGTGAGGCCTTCATTTCAGCCTTTTAGATTGGAGTTTCAAATAAAGATACATAGGGGGCAAATAGGGAAAAAGGGGAGCAAAAGGATTAAAAGCAACAACAAAATAGAATTAAATAAGAAAGGTATTAATAAGTTAATTTAAAAACAAGTAAAATAGTAGCAAGAGAAGTGTAGAGAAAAGTAGTAAACATAGAATAGAGAAAATGCTTAAAAAAATATTTTAGTGATATAAGGGAAACAGAGATAACATGTAAGGTTGTTGGGTAGTAGAGAAGGTAGAAGGGTAATTTCTGAATATCCTCTACATACACAAATTGAAAGTCTTAAATAGGCCTCAAAGTGCTATGTAATATCTAATAAACTCTATCTATTTAATATTTGTATCAATACATGCTATTACATTTGGCTATGTGTTAATAGATGCTTATTGTTTTACATCTATCTAGGAGTAGCTTAAATAGGTCTCAAAAGTGCTGAGTAATATTTGTATTGTTTGTTCCACAAGTGTATTAGAGTAGCTAACTTACAGAAACTTTTCATAATTAACTTGAACATGTGCCTTTTGCTAATTTTGACAGATTAATGGCCTTTTCTTACTTGAAGATTTGTGTCATTTGTCTTCTAGTATTCACAGTTTTTTGTAGTTGTCTATGGTGTCCATATTTTTTAATTAAATTTTTAATAATTGATGAAGTGTTGGCTCTTTTCTTTTTAATTGAGGAGATATGATTGTGTTAAACCTTATAAATCCATTATGTCTCTGTTGCGGTGTTCACTGGCATGTGAAGATTTTCTATCTAATAACTCCATTATTTTATTTAATTATATTTCTTTATCAAGATTTTCTAAGTCTTCTTTGATCATTTGTCTTAATTCCTCTTTTGAAAGGTATGATTCCTTCCATGATGATGAACTTGATGCTAGCTTTTCTGCTAGGGTCCATACTTTAATCTTGATGGTATTGCTTAAATATTTGACACTTTGAATTTCCTAAATATGAAAGGACCAAGAATTAATATATGAAATTCTTTTCAGTAAAAAAAATTTACACCATTTAACATTTTTTGGTAGTGTAGAGATATTATGTTCTATCTAAAACTTTTCAAATTACTTCTAAAATTGCATTGATAATACCAATTTATCTCCTCAGAATTGGCTCCATTAATTATAGAACTATCTGGGAATTACTATAATTTTTATTTGCTCTGAATATTTAATAAATCAAGAGTGAGTTTTAGGCCTATCATACATAAAAATTTTTGAGACCTCCTTATAATTATACAAGTTATATGTCTAAGGTCGGTGAGGTCTTGATAGGAGAATGGGTGTGTAGATAATATACAAACTATTCAAAAAGGCTTAATATCCCTTTAATTGTGAATTTTGAATACTAAATACTGCTGGGATTATTTATATCAACTATTTTATGCTCAATTTGTAGTGAATTAGTATCTGCTGAAATAAATTTGTAATACCTTTGGATTTTAAGGGAATAATCTATTTCTACATAATCACAATTTTTATATCAAAGTTTTAATAGTTTTGATACTCAAAATACTTTATATCTTTCATCAAGTGCCATAATTGGCAGTACCTACAAAATTATTTATCTCAAATTGCTTTTGATTATGAATAATTTTTCCATCCTTCTTTTGTGTGGTAGTTAGAGACATGACCAGTAAGTATATATCTGGTGGTTTCATTATGTAACTATCTTTTTTTGGATAAAATTAAGTTTGGTTATTGATGTTGAGGAGTCTTCTTTAAATATTTTATTAAGTGGTTGGAATTTAGGTAGACTGGTTATAACTACCTTGGCTAGTTCATTTCTCTTTTTGTTAGTGAGGTAGGGTTAGGTGAATGAATTGTGAAAGTGAAGGTGGGTTTGTCCTTCCATGTTCTAGTGGTGAATCTATCTTTGGTGATCTTTTCTAGACCACACTCCGACTATTGATAAGTCTGAGATTTGTCATTATAATTTTTTAGTTTGTCTCACAATAGTTGTCTTGGTCTCAATGGTAGTGATGAGTAGGGTACTCTAATATTTTTAAGATGTGGTTCACGGTTAAGATGACTTAATGTTTGATTAAATGGGTGAATTTAGAAATTTCTCAATTCAGTATGGGTTTGATAAAATTCAGGCAAAGATCATAGTATTAGAGTTGCTTGTGATTCGGCAACCATTAGAACTTTTTACATTCCTGGTAAGTTTCTAGTTATGACTTGATATGTTATTCCCTCATTGGATATGGATTTGATTGCTCATATCCTTTCCCTATTGTTTGTATTAGTTGTGATTATATTATTCAGAAATATTTTAGTTTCATCCCTTGCAGGAATTGTTAGATATATGCTTGAATTCTTATACTAAGACCGATTTAGGTATTTGACCTTAGTGCAGACTTATTGGCCTCAATTGTGGTTTTTGTCTATTTTTAGCAATTGTTTGGGAGTTGTGACTGATTTTGGTAAATGGATACTTACTTGTCAATTGGATCGGATTAGATAGTTTTGATCGAGAAGTTTTATGTTTATGTAGAGATTGCATATATGGACTGCATAACTTTATGGCAGCCTTGTTTTGAAGTTTGATTCAGTTGAGCCTTCGCTAGTAGGTTTAGTAGGCCTACCTACGCATATCATTTTAGTTTTCTTCTATTTGTAGGATTTGACTTATATAGATGTTTAAGGGATGGACCATTGGCACATGGTATTGGCTTCTACTGCTTTTGACCTTGGTTCTCAGTTTAACAAGAATTTTGATTGTCTACTTAGTGGAAAAAGTGTACTCTAGTTTGTCTTATTATGGTTTCACCCATGCTTTGTGGGATAGAGAATTATTCAATTTTGGGAATTTGTTCTTTGGACTTATTCATATTGGTTTTGATGGTCATTCGAAGTAGTTGGTATCTTTGACAGATATCACAATACTGATCGCCACCATTAGATTATTTAGGTGGAACCTTATTAGGCATTACTCATATGTAGTTCGTGTGGATTATTAATGGATCAACTTTAGTATTTCAAGGTTAATGTGATGTGATTACATGAACAAGATACGAATAAAGCTAAAGGCCTTCTAGGTAATAGAATAGACAATAGTTATTGATAGGTAAGAAAATATTGGATTTAGAGTTTAGAGTTATCTTGGTTAAGTGTCCATTTATAGGTGTTTGTATCGATGCAATGTTATTATGTTGTGGCTTGGGTTTATATGTCTCATACATTCTCAGTTAAGTTGGAGGCTAACTAGTTATTGAGGGTGAATTTTCATTATTTTGAACATAAAGTAAGTTTGAGGAGGCAAAAAGGGATACCTTCAGTGAAATCACTTTGAAGTGTTGGTTGGCCTTAGAGGTTATCTTGGAAGGCTTTCTTATCTTAGACGTTTTTATACTCCTAATTGTCATTATCTATGGATGTTTCACTTAGTTTTGAGGATTTCTTAAAGTTTTAAATGATTTAATAAGAGTGTAATTGTGTAATTATGTGTAAAAGTACATGTTTAGAGTATTTAAGTTGCATTTGAATCAAGTTAATAATCAATATGATCAAAAAGAGTTTAAACGAGAAAACTTGTGGTGCTAGCTTGAGCTTTCCTTATTCTTGTCTACTTTGATAAGATCCATTATGTTGAATGAACTAAGGCTTTTTATATGATGTAGGGGAACATTGTAGGTGTTGTAAAAGCTAATTAAAGCTTAAAAACAAGTCATAAGAAGTGGGGAAACAAGGATCAAATGTACGAGAAGATAGAAGCAAAAACAGAGTGAATCCTCCCCTTTGTCGAGGTGCCTTTCACTGTAACCCCTAGGGTTAGGAAGTACAGATTCACCCTTACTTCAGCTGGGTGCCGCACCCCCTAAGGCTAGATGTATGCTTCGCAGTGCGAGGCATCTCCCGTGGCATCCAAAAGTTAATTTGTATGTCTTTAAGTGAGGGTAATGCTATGAATGCATATATTTCATGTTTGGCTACCCATGGAAGACATAAAGAACTTTAAAATAAGTACTTAGACAAAATTACACCCCATTTTTATCAATACATGAATTGGAGAGTAAACAATACATCAAGCGGCTCAAACTAGCACTCTTTGTTCTTTAACTCTACTTTCATGTAGTTTAACTTTATGAACTCACCTGTGGTGATACTTTGTAAGACTATAAATAGATAAACACCCTCATTCTTGGGTTGAGGCTACTAACATGATTGTATAATTACGGTTTGATTATTGGTTTATTATGTCTTGTGATTGTTCTTGCATTCTTGTATTACAATTCTAAAGTTTTGTGAACTTTAGGATAACTATAAGTACCAAAACAAATTAACAATAGGAGTAAAGGGATATAATAAAGAATGTAAAGAGTGTGGATCATGTCATTGATTGTTAGATACTAATTGTTAAAGGATGATTTTGTGTTAAGGATAGAGACTTACCTAAACACCCCACTTGATTAATCAAACGGGAAGATAGCTTAATGCATCCTAGTTAAAGACTCACATTCCTGTCAACGATGTAGTTATGAGATTAATTTGGGTATATGACTTAAGGGAAGTCCTTGTGGTATTTATATTCAGCTTAAAAGGGCAACTTTCTTACTTTGCACGACCACGTGCACTTGCATGTGCACTTGGGAGTAGCAAATATTTGGCATTTTTGTCGGGGAATTGAAAATTAGCAACCTTTTGATTGTTAGTTTTACAATTTTGTTTTATAAGTGATAACAACTTGGTTTAAGCTACTAAACATGTCAGTATAGGCTTGAATTTCAAGTTAGCTCACAATGGAGAGGGAGTTGGTTGAACCATATCCCAAATCAGAAGGACATTTTCATTAATTAAGTAGAGAAACAACACTTCTCTATCCCATCCTGCAACTTTAACAGGGCGAAGCCATTCCTGTAGTCATTGTTGAAGAGTAACTAGCACAAAGGACAATGTCCAATGTAGCAATCCAACTTGCAACTTATGTTACCTCTGCCATCCATAAACCAAAACCTGGGGGTCGATTTGAACCTAAGTAGAATATGGTTAAATTGTTGCACTATAGCAGGAAATTTATAGGTCTATTAGATAAGTATCCACATGTTCATCTACAGAGCTTCTTAGAGATGACTGGCACTTTTATTCCCGTTGGGGTCTCCACATACTACGTAAATTGTACTCTCTTTGTCCTCTCACTATTTTGGGAAGAGAAGAAATGGTTGAAGGAAGAACCTTCAAAATCCATCATAACTTGGAATGACATGGAATAGAAGTTCCTTATCCAATTTTATGACATGGAATAGAAGTTCCTTATCCAATTCTTTCCTTTTGGCTAAACTACAAGGTTAAAGAGTGAGATCATGACCTTCAAGCAAATGCTAGATAAGAATCTCTATCATGCATGGGAGAGGTTCAAGTATCTTCTAAAATATTATACGCATCAGTAAGACCAGGGAGGTATTAGATCATACTTTTGTTAAAGGACATGATTAACATAAAGATTTTGTCTGATTCAACTGAAGGTGGTCAAGTATTGGAGAAATTCTATGATGAGTTGTACACTATCTTAAACCGAATTACAAAAGGTTATTCCAAATGGCAAGGTGATAAGTCCAGTAGTACGGTAAAGAAGCCTAAAGGTATGATAGATATGGATAGTGTCACAACATTGTTGTTGAGTTAGCATCCGTTTGGAACCAAATGATGACACAATTTAGTAATTCGAACATGAATCAACCTAAGGACCAACTAAATGTAGTTCAGTAGGCTCAAACCTTTTGTGAAATTTATGGAACTAGTGGCCACTCTACATACTTATGTGGATAAAATCCAAAGTCAATAAACTTTGTGGGTAATGCATATAAGGGAAATCAAAACTATGGTAATACTTATAACTGCAATTGGCAGATTTAGCCGAATTACTCACGGGGTAATAACCATTCTTATATTTAGTAATTTCAGTAGCAGCTTGGCCTCCATAGTAACAACCAAGACAAAAATATAGAGAAGAATTTGAAAAAGATCATGTCCAACAAAGAATAGATGGTTGCTGAAATAAAAAATCAACAACTGGCCCAGAAAAATTTAGAGACACAATTGGTCAAGTTGGCTTAGGCACACAACACAAGAGCTTAAGGGGGTTTTCATAGTGATATTGAAAATAAAAAATATGTGATATCAATTACCTTGAGGAGTGCTAGATACCAGATTAATAGACCTCTAAAGAAAATCAAGTCAGAGTACCCAAAAGAGAAATTAGATGACCAAAAATAAGAGAGATCACCATTATCATTCTTTTAGGGTCCTACAAAATTCAAAAAGGATGCTGCTTTAAGAAGTTATTTTACACGTACCTAAGTAGGTTAAGTACTTGAAGGATATGCTGACATTCCGATAGTAGCACTTAATGAGGAGTTCAGTTCTTTGGTTATGAGAAAGATGCCCAAAAATCTCAAGGGCACTAGGAGTTTCACCCTTCCTGTACAAATTGTTAAAGTGATGTGGTCCCTTATTTGAGTTATTTGGGGGTGAGTATAAATTTGATGCCCCTATTTGTGTTTAAAACTTTGGGTTTGGGTAAACCAAGTCCTTTCTTACCAAAACTCAACATAACTTTCATAGGTAATATCTTCAACAAAACTAGTTCACCTTACATGAACCCAGTATCAAGAACCCTTTAATCAACATAACTCTTCTTCCTACAATATGCCACCAAAAGTTGATCATGAGTCAACATCACTTAATTTTATCAAATCTTCAATTATCTCACTAAATTTGTTCTTAAGGGCCTAATCTCAAATGAGTCAAACCACACTACTAGAGATCTAGACCCCTTTTATACTGAGCCTTAAAATATGTCATTAAAAAGTTGGAATGATAATTGTTGTTGTATGCGACTTCCACCAAATCTAGTGCACAATAAGGAAGCATATCCTATAATAACTAAATAGTATGCTTTGATTGATCATCGATTTAGGATGAAATATCATATTCATTTCCAACTAAGCACCCAGCTCCCACTGCATAGAACTCTAAAAATATAATGTAAACTAAGTACCCCTACCTGAAATAATAAAAGTGTTCACACCATGAAACTGAACTATTTTTGAAAGGTAGATTATTGTCAACTTCTTTGTATCGTAGTTCACCTTCACCAGAATAAAATAAGCTAATTTTTCAATATATCCACAATCACCTAAATAGAGTAAAACTTTTGCCAAAGATCGAGGCAAAGCAATAATGAATTCCATAGTAATATGCTCTTATTTCCATTAGGGTAAGGATTCTTCTAATTTAAAAGACCTTATTTATGGAACTTATACTTAACCCATTGACAGTTCAATCACTTTTCCATAAACTCTATGATACCTTCTTTATTGAACACCACTAATAATAATGCTTCAGGTCTTGGTACATCTTAACTTCTCGGGATGAATAAAATACCTCAAACAATGAGCTTCCTCCATGAACAATTTGGTTAAATCACCAACTTTAATATTACAAACTCAATGCTTGATCCTTAAAACATCGTCAGGATCAAGAATCACTTCCTTAGTTTTGACACTCAATGCCATATCTCGAATAATATGCAACATTCCATCTTTAAACTGCTTACTTTTAATCTTCTTCAATAATAATGGTTGTACCTGAATATAAGAAATAACACTACCCAGTTCAGAAAAATTGAGTCGCATGAAACTATTGGCCAACTAGTGACCATGCCTAGCCAAATGTCTATTTCCAACCACCAATTAACCTAGACTACCTATGCTTACCATTTTTTTACTTAAGTAATCCATCACTATGTTAATCTTTCCTGGATGACAAAGAATAGTCTAATCATATTATTTCAACAACTCCAACAACCTATGTTTGTGTACCACATCATGGGGGAGCTAGTGCTTGTGAAGTATTTGTCACTCTGCAAGAAAAGGTTCTCCGTAATCCTTTACTTTGTTACAATATTTCTCCAACAGTGTCTCTAACTATCAAGCATTGAATCTTGGAATTTAAATGACAGTCAATATAAAGAACTATAATTGCAAGAAATTAGTGAATCCCAACTAGTGATCAAACAGCTTTTGGGAGACTATGAAGTCAAAAATATTAAGTGACACCCTTATCATAATTATTCTTAGAAGTTAATAGGATGGCTTGTAAAAGTGACCCTTCAACATGTTCTAAGAGAGGAAAATAAGCAACCTAATTCATTAGTTGTTTTAGCTTCAACCCTAACTCTTCTAATGTATGCATGAGTTACTATCCACAAAGAATGGGTAGTAACACCACCAAAAAAGTATGAATATATAAAAAAAATAGGCATAAGTATCTCATTTTTGTGTCTGAAGCCGTGAAGGAATACTGGCTACAACTAATTATTGACTAATTTTGTTAAAGAATACTTCTAAATGATCCAAGGAGAAATACTGATTTCCATTATTGTAAACCTTTCTTCCTTTACTACAAAGATACATTATACAAAAGATCATTTGACGGGATACTCATGTGATGTTTGGGAGAGAAAAAATTAGTTCAAGATTTGAAAGAAGCACACTGAGTGTACGGATCTCATCAGTCTAGACTAAAGCTCCACTTTCACCTAAAAATGATGGGACATTATGGGCCAACGATGGTGAATGATGCCTTGGACTGTGCTACAAGATGCAACACTTGTCATTTTAATTTGAACTTTATACATAATCCTCATGAATATTACAACCAATTATAGAATCTTATATATTTAATGCTTGGAAATTAGATGTTGTTGGACCACTGGGAAAACATTATCTTAGCTGCAACATATTACTTAAAAGAAGTCAAAGTTGTTGCTTTTAAAGAAGTGAAAAGGGAAAATACTGTGAACTTCATCTGAGAAAATATCATCTACCACTTTGGAATACCTCATTACATAACAATCATTAATGGCAAGCCATTCAACAATGAACTGATAAATAAGTGATCTCTTTTGGTTCAAGTAGCATAAATCTTCTTTGTACCATGCTGCTGCTAATGGTGTAACCAAAGCATTCAATAGAACTTTGTCCAACCTATTGAAGAATTTTATCTATAAGTTCAAATAAGATTTATATAAATGAATGAATGAAGATTTATGGGCATATAGGACAATGTATCCCACAGCAACACAAGCAACCCCATTCTTGCTTTGGAAGTTGAAGCAGTCTTACCACTTGAGCAATAATACCATCTTTAACATTTACTATTCAAGAAGGGATCACAGAAGAAAAAAATGCTCGAGTGCATATAGAAGAGCTCTTGAAGAAAAAAAGGCTAGAGACTCAATAAAATCTTGAATGTTATCAAACCTGTCTATTTTGTTCTTTTAACAAAAAGGTTTGCTTGAGGTGATTTTTAGTTGGAGATCAAGTCCTTGGAATAAGGAAGACTAGTATTACTTATAATAAGTCTAGGGGATAATTTACCTCAAAGTGGGATGGTTCATATGTCGTACAAGAGGCATTATCAAATGTTTCTTACAAGCTTATCAATGCACATGGCATGAAAACTAGCCCTATAAATGCCAAGTTCTCAAAGAATTACTATCACCAAAGGAAGATGACAATCCTTAAAGAACAAAATAAATTGATCCACTACTGGACTAAAAGAATATAAACATTGTAAGACCAAACAAAAACAAAGTCCACTAAGTTGAAAACCTCGAAAAACATCTTAGGCAAAATTTAAGAAATAAAAAAGATTTTTTTTTTTGAAAAAATCACTCTCCCTGAACTATGTTGAGACTTGATCCTATTCATTAAAGTATGTAGGAACTTAAAATTTTATTCTAAGTTAAGTTGCATGAACATAAAAAATACATGTTCCACCTTGATCTGTCATATAAAAGTCAAAAGTTTAGAAGTACTCTTCTTATCAAATTTCAGATTTAAACTAAGTGTTGGTGGCTCAATGGGGGGAAACCCCTTTAGAAATGAATTTCTTCAATAGGATTTGACGTCCCCAAAATTCACCAAGAATGCATATAGAAGTATAATTTCTAAAAATATTATGGGGTGAAATTTTACAAATCCTACATGTCAATAAGAAAAAATCCCTCGGGTGAAGTTTTACAAATCCTACAAGTCAACAAGCAAAAATCCCCCAAAGTTATCTAGTATTGAGGTCTTAAAAGTCTCGAGTTTTAAAGTTTAGTTCTTAAAATTAATAAAGTCTTCTAGTTGGGATCTTCAAATATGTAAAATTATAATAATTAACGTAGTGGACATTATCATCAAAAAGGGGGGATTCTTCATTATTTATTCATCTTCTCATAGCCTTGTAAGATATGTTAAGTTGAATTGTTCATACTTTTGAATCATAAATAGGGAGCCAATTCAAGATGTAAAGCATAGCTTCTAGACCAAAAAGAAACACCTAATGTAGACCTAATTTGTAATTGATTAAGTCTTGAACCATGACTTCTACATGCTTCTTCTTTCACTTTATATCATTTGACAATTTTTCATTAAATCATACATCTAATTCCTTTCCTGCAACTAAATCCCCTAGCTTGGTTTGTGTAGCCTCATTCTCGATAGTTTCTAGAAATTCTTCACCATTTAACATAACTTTTTTATCTTTTGGTCACTTTCTCTAGTGACTGCTCAAATGAGGATGCTACTTTAACCTTCGTATGATCTTCATGCATCAAAAAAGAGAGATGTTTTGTTACTAATAGAAATAACTCTATTCCTGCATCATCCATGTCTATATCATAAAATTTGATCATCTTTGGTCACACAAGGAAACAAGGTCAAAAAAGTGTCTAATAATGTTCTCGAATGTGAAATGTTCATGTCCTTTCAATGCATCTCATCAATATATACATGGAATTCACCATTAATAAAAAATATACAATATACATCATTTATAGAAATAATTTCCTTCATTACAGCCTAAAGAAAAGAGTTATATTTTTTCTAAGCATCTAGGCAAACCTTATTTTCATCAAACACAGATGCGACAACTGTTGGAGGCTTTCACATATCACAATCTAAAGTTTCTTTATCCTAGTAACAAGAAATAGAAGTTGACCCTTTCTTGATGATGCGACAACTGTTAAAGGCTTGCACATATCAGAATCTAAAGTTTCTTTAGCCTAGTAACAAGAAATAGAAGTTGGCCCTTTCTCAATTTTGCTGTAGAAAGTAATTTCATTAGATCTGAACCAAATATATACTCAATGTCATCTAGTGAACTTCTTTGCTATAATCATGCAATATTATTCAGCTACAAAAATGTAAGGGATAATTGATTAGTAAAATTCATTAATATACCCTTGGAAGAATGAAGGTCTTAATCTTACCTATTTTATAAGAATTGTTATAGTTCTTGAATGGTGGTTAGGTCATCACATATTTTAATCATAGGTGGAATAATATCTTTTACATTGTTGGGGACATGCTTTTACTTTTTTCTAATAAAGGTCTCTACTATTGCTCCCACTCTCATTTTGAGTCTCTACTATTACTCCCACTCTTATTTTGAGGCAACCTTTTATAAACGTGAGAATTTAAGTAGGTGAATTCTCTATTGACACTGTTAAAGGCAATTGAGACATGTTTTCTCTGTGTTTCTCATGAAGCTTGGCATCCAAGGAAGGAGGAACATCAGTAGTAAGGACTTTATTTATATGCACTTTATTAGAGACCTAAGAATGTGTGGTGGTAATTAGCACAACAACATCCACAAAAGTTTGTAAAAGATAATCAAGGAAATTCCCATGGGTCTTTTTCTACAAAGTCTTATTGCCAATTTCAAAGAAATTCCTTGCATTAGTTGTAATTAAAGGAAATGTTACTCATGAAGTAGGTTGACTCATCGAACAAATTCACCAAAATTCTAGTCCTTTATATAAAGAGGAAGTACAGAGGTCATTCTTCATGATACCAAGAATATTGTAATAAAATCCAAACTGATAGCCAAAACGGTGTGGAGTATATGGCTAAATGATAAATGAATTTTTCACCTAATTGAGGTATAGATAAAATTGATACACATGAAATATCTCAACTTTAACTCTTACGCGTTATCATTATCCATATAAGAGTAAGGATGTGCCTTGTCTAGCATGGTAGAGGTCCAAGCCACATCTTCCACACTATGAATGCATTTTCTTGCATCATTTTCTTAAGAGTATTTTTGACTTCCCTCTTCAGAGTATACTACCACAATAAGAACAAATGGTGTATTGGTAAAGTCATATTTGGTCTTGAAATAATGAGGAATCCAAACATACACATAGTAAACAAGCAAGAAGACTTTGATTTGATCAAAATTTTATAAAAAGGAAACGTTATTTAGGCTATTGTAGATGGTAGATAACATAAATTATGAGGCAAACCTTCTACCCATTCTCCATCATACCTGCCATCTTTAAATTCTACATAATTGTCCCTTGTATATGGTGGGTTGTGGTATAGAGAAGAAGATATATATATATATATAATTCTGATAGATGAAGGGTTTAGATTCAACATCCTACCTATTCACATAATGAAGGAACTTGTCATCACAATTGAGGAACCTACTAAAAGTTGTTTGATGATCCAAGGATTTAATTAAGAGGGTCAAAGGTCCATCAGTTTTGGTCAAGTTATAGATCTATATGTATGATTAAAATCAAATGTACTAATGTATGTGATCTATTCCAAGACTTCATACAACACATCATTTAGTAGGCCTTAGGTATATAAGAAAAAATCTATCTCATCCTCTTACTATCAATGATTGAATTATCTCAAAACAAAGTGGAAAGCAAAAGAGTTTCCACTGATAAGCCATTCACTTAAGCTATGTCACACTTTGTCGATGCAATTTCTACTTGGAGAGTTATGAGTTGAAGAAGAAAAAGGTTGATGACGTCTTAAAAACCAAGTATGGTGATCTTCTATCCAAGAAGGATGATATAGATGTTGAAAAAGTATCCATTAAGAATCCTTTCTCCACTTCAAATTAAGGGAACATCGCTTTCTTAAAAAAGAAAATATCTCATGTGCTCCACTATGTACAAAAGGTAAGAAAAGAGAAAGGACACTCATCTGACGTTTAGATAATGTACTAGGAGGGCTGAATCTTCCTATCAATAGATCGATCCAATAAAGTTTTACCTGAAGCTATTGGGAGAATTTTTGGGTCAAAACCCACGACAAGGTATGTCAGTCTCTTCGAGGCATATAAGAGAAGACTTTGATCCAAATTTTGACAAGTTATTTGGAAAAGCTGGATACAACCCTAATAAGCCATAAAAGTTTGGAAAACTCCCCTCATAATCCATTACAAGGCATGTGTGAGAAAGCATAGTATACACACCACCACATCTAGTTTACATCTCTACAAATGAAACTTATAGTTTCATGTGAGGTGGTACTGAAGGATAAGACTCATAATATGCTTCATACAAAGGAACATGAGGAAGATAAAGAAAATGTAGGCTTTGTATATCATATTACAACATAGAGTGAAAATTATACCTCATCACAATTAAAGGTTGAGGAAAGCTAGAAGATATTTTTTGTTGTAACCATATATCTGTCTATGATGATGATTCTCAAGAGGAGAAAGATGATTGATAAGATCATCCAGAACTTAAAGAAGGAGTAAATACCATAATAGATCCCTTAAATAAAATATCTTGCTATTGATGAATGCCTAAGACGTCTTATCTGAGTGCTTTTGTAGAAATGGATGAATAATTACTTATATTGTCTTACTCAAAGAATATAGGATGTATCATTTTTGAGTTATAAAGATATTCCTAGCTTAGATCCAAAAGTGGCAGTGTATTAATTGGTAGTCAAGAGAGGTGCTCGTATTGTTAAGCAAGCCCAAAGGTGCATTAGGCTAGAATTGGATCAATTGATTGAAAAAGAGGTTGACAAACTCATCAAAGATAGATTTATTGGTAAAGTTAAATATCCCACATGGATTTCAAGTAATGTTCCTATTAGGAAGAAGAACGGACAAAAATTTGAGTTTGTGTCAACTATAGGGATATCAACAACACATCTCCTAAGAATGAGTCTCTAATCAACATTCCAGTGTTGATGATTAATGCTATATGAGGTAATGTATTTTATGGATGGTTTATCCAGTTATAATTGAATCCACGCAGCATTGAAGGATGAAGAGCTCACTGTATTTTTAATGCCCAAAGGTATTTATTGTTACAAGGTAATATCTTTTGATTTGAAGAACACAGGTACCACTTATCAAAGAGATATGAAAAATATCTTTAATATCCTACTCCATATAAATGTTTTATGCTATGTGGATAACTTAATGGTGATGCCAAGAAAGAAGAAATACTACATAAAAACTTGAGAATGGTATTTGATTTTCTCTAAAGATGCCAACTTAGAATGAATCCATTGAAATGTTCCTTTGTAGTTACTTTTGCAAAGTTCCCTGGCTTCATTGTACGACACCAAGGAATTGAAATTGAACAAACCAAAGTTGATGAGATTCTTAATATATCCCAACCTCAAAATATTTGAGTTAAAAAGTCTTCAAGTAAAGCTATCTAGCATATTTAAGGAGGTTCATTTCAAATATAGCTAGAAAATGTCAACCATTTAGCCATCTCATGAAGAAGGGAGCCCT
Organism: Capsicum annuum; assembly: GCF_002878395.1. NCBI lineage: Eukaryota > Viridiplantae > Streptophyta > Magnoliopsida > Solanales > Solanaceae > Capsicum > Capsicum annuum. Next base: position 105,584,481 of record NC_061116.1, on the reverse strand, counting down.
TTTCAAATAGGACCAAACTTATATTAAGTCCTTTGAAATTATCAAATCATACTTGATGAAGCCTCCAGTTCTTGTGGCACCTTTAACTTAAAAACAATTTATTATCTACATGGCAATAGATGAAAGGTCCATTAGAGAGATATTGGCTTAAGATAATAATGAAAGTAAAGAGTATTCCCTTTACTAACTGAGTAGAATGATGACATCAAATGAGATGAATTATTCACTAACTTAAAAGTTGTGTTTGGCATTAGTCTTCTTAATGATTTGTTACTATTATATGTATCCTTCTTCTACTCTTTATTTGTATATTGGCCAGTGATATATGGTATAGTGCATAGGTTCTTAAGTATGGATAGAATAGAATAGTTTATCCTTATTTCCTCCTTAACTTTACTATGTTCCATTATATTTGAGTGTAGTTTACATTCCTGCGTGTATGTTATTTATATTTTCATTGTCTTTGGAGCTAAGTCGGTAGTTTCCTACTGATTACTATATTTTTTATAATCATACTACACTTCTACAGCATGTAGATCATAGTACGGGTTCTTTCCATTATTGTGTGCGTCGTGTGGAGATGTTATCGATCGGAGACTTAGGGTGAACTCCTGGAGTTCAAAGTATTACTATTCTCCATCTTATGTATTAGACAATCTGTATGTTGTATTCGTAGACAGATTGTACCTGTATATTTATTTAGCACTTATTTTGTAATCTTATTACTACATTAAAATCTCTTGTACTGATTCCACCAGGTTTTGGGACTTCTTATATATATTAGACTTTTAACATAATTATTCCATATTTCCCCTTCATTTCTCTTGGTAGCTGTTACCAACAATTCTGGACGGCGAGTTTGCTTACCTACTGGTGGGTTATAGTAGGTGCCATTTTGACTTGAGAAATTGAGTCATGATAATTTATGATTACACAGCAAGTCTAGTGAACCCTCTTAGCCCAAAAGGCTAATTAGTGGATCTACATAAACATAGATAGGGTCTACACCCTGGTAGGGTTTAGATTAGACCTCTTAATTAAGTTAGACATTGGACATTGTGATAAATGATGTATATTAGTTGTAATAAATATGCCACTTAATGATTTCTCACTAATTTATAGTTGACTTAATAGGATTATATATCTAGACCCAAATACGATGATTTTTCAAATATGTACATTTAGTGTAACACCACAACTTAGCAAGGAGTACCACATCAGCAAAACACAAGTGGGATATCGGGTATATAAGTAAGAAATCCTTACTCCCTAGTACACATTTTAAAGTTGTGAGGGCCTTGACCCAAAGCAAACAATATCACTAGTGGGTTGGGGAGTTAGAGAGGTATCTTGGGCCTTCGTGGTTCGGGATGCCCATCGTGGCCAGGGCCCCGACTCGATTAATGACAAAATATTATCAGAGCCGCTCTTGTGTCAGCCCTGTCGATGTGGGCCAGAGTTCAAACTGAGAGTAGGAAAATATCGATAAGGAAGGGCAAACCTCAGTCCTGAGTGTAGGCAAATCCTATTCGGTGGGGCAAACCTCAGCGAGGATGCTACGTCCTTAAGGGGGTGTATATAACACCCCAACTTAGGAAGGAGTCCCAAATCAGCAAAACGCAAGAGGGATACTGGGTATATAAGTAAGAAAGCCTTACTCCCTAGTGATGCGTTTTAAAGCCATGCGGGCCTTGACCCAAAGCGGACAATATCACTAGTGGGTTGGGGATTTAGAGGGGTATATCGGGTCATCGTGGTTTGGGATGCCCGTCGCGGCTAGGGCCCCGACTCGGGTCATGACAGAATGGTTGTAACGCCCTAAATATAGTACCTGAAATGCTATATGATGCTCATGACCCAAAGAACACAACCTAACTCATAATTGATATCTGTACCTGTATACTGCATAATATACTGAATTATGCAGAAACATGAACTGAAAGGACATAAGGTTCACATAACTAAAGTGAAAAATAATATCTAAACGGGGTATGAAATACCCAAAACAACTAAAATAACTATCTGAACATAATAGTCTGGAAAGCCTCTAACTGACTGAGTAAGGAGTTGATGGGATATGTCCCCAACTAAATCCAACTAATAAACTAATTAATGAGTCAATAGAGAAATAATCATGTCCTCGAAGGATGAGGAATCACTGCTAACTCTGAATGCTGATATCTGGAATCTACTGATGCTCTAGAGCTAGTGTCTCTGAACCTATACGGTATAAAACACCATAGCGCAAATGCGTCAGTACTTTGAATGTACTAGTATGCATGTAAGGTAGGCTGAATGCATGGGGTTCATATACATGAACAATACTAGCTAACTGACTAATATGAATGTGAGAATACATGAATGCATACATAGTAACTATATCTGAAATTGTGATAACATGAGTATGCTGATGACTAACATGACTAAGGACTGAATCCTGATAACTGATAACATGAGTGATTGTATCTGACAGTCCTAAATCTGATGAAACTAGCTAAGTTCCATACTATATCTGAGTTGACTGTATATGACAGTCTCGAATTTTGAAGAACTATCTGAGTTTTTTTACTACGATTGATACTGAGACGGTAGGAGGTAGTCATCTAACCGGCATGCCACAAATGATGTATTAAAGCTAAATTGGGGTCCAATCTGTGCCCAGATTGGAAGGGTGTCAATACCGCGCCACTGGTAAGGACAACATGTGAGTGACCCTAATATAACAGGTAACTCTAATGAGAATGGTAGGAACCCTCATATAGCAGGTTAAGACACGTCATCTACCCTCATATAGCAGGCTATGATGTCTAAACCTATTCTGGCTACATAGTTCTGGAATGTAAGGATTGCTTCTAAGAATCACACCCTCATATAACAAGTAAGTTCCCACCCTTGGGTTCGCTCGGTGCTAATGTCTACTCCCATCTGAATAGACATTGAATCATGATTTACTGAACTGAATATAGACTGAGTTACTAAATTTTGTTGAATGTCGGAATACTACTGATATCTGACAACTGACTGAGTTCATGAAATCATGGAGATTTCCTGAGTCATAAGACTGTCTAAAGTCTGAGGACCATAGCTTGACTGAGAGCATCGTGAAAACATGACATGGCTCTAGGCACACAGCTAATGTTTTGGGTACTAGTACCCCAGGACTCGATGGAAGGAAACTGATCAAGCATATCTTACTTGAACAAATAACTAACATCATAATCCATAATACATCTATAAAAGCATTTCATCAAAACATGTGATAGGCATAACTTGTACATACATGGGGATTTCATGGTATCATGCTATTTAGGCACTTTTCCTTCATCTAGGCATTTAATCAAACATATTGTAGGCATAGTACATGTAAACATCATTGTACAATAATTAAACATCATGGTTCAATTCGAATTTCATTATTCAAGAGTTTAGTCATAGGTTTGCATGAATCTATATCTATAATAATTTAACCCACATAGAATTTATCACCCAACATGGAGTAGAATTCAAATTTCTCATTGTCCACATGAACAAGAGCAGCCCAATCATGAAATTCATAAGAAAATCCATAAACTTGAATTTAGAAAAGAGATTCTTGGGCTTCATGGACGAAAGGAGTTCATGAATGAACACTATGCATACCTTAGTTCGTGATTTTGTGAGGATTGACGGTGAAACCTTCTTGAATTTGAATACCCAATAGAAATCCTAGCTTGTTCTTGAGAGAAACTAGTATATTTTGGGTGAAGAATAGCTAAATCACGTATTATTGGGTTTAAATAGGAGTAGGAATTGACCCTTTTAACCCTTGGATGCGTCTTTTAAAATTGTAAAAATTTCCCGAATTGGACTTTATTGCGATGCGGCACTATCGCGCCGTGTCATTGGATTTTGACAATTGGGAAATTGAGGGATGGCGCGATGCGGGGCCATTGCGTTGCCAATTCCCTTGTGACTTGGAACTTTGGCGAGACGCAGGGGAAATCACGCTGAGACACTGGAAAATAGACAATTCTAAATATAGGCCCTGGCGCGACACACTATAATCACAGACCCCTACTGGAATTTGTAAAATGTCATTTACTCTTGTGGCGTGGTGCGCCACTAACTAATACGGTGTTGTTTTACAATGGGAACTTGAAATAGTTGTAACTTCTGACCCAATTATCGGATTTCGGCAAATCTTATATTGATTGAAAGCTTATTGAATTCCCCACATGACAAAAAGTGAAAATCTTTAAAATTCCATATGGAATAACCATCATTCAATTTATAAGCTAATACTAGACATTCATGAGATAAAATTAGCTAAGAAAAATTATGGGGCATTATATTTAGATATGTTCTATCTTAGTCAAAATATACAGATTATTATTGACATATTTATGAAAGTTTATTCTTAAAGGTTCTTATTGTATGTTGTTAGTTGTGTCTCTTTCTTCTATGACTTGACGTATGCCTGTTAACCTTATTTAGTATCAAATCTTATTGGGTATGAAATGTTTTAAATTGCATAGTTTTATCTTACATACCAATACATTTCCATGTACTAACTGCATAGTTTTTCTTGTGCTACATCTTCTTATTAATATAAATTTTGGTGCTCATCCTCAAGTTCGTGGCTAGATAGTTGCAATTTCTCACTTCTAATTTGGTGAATCCTCTTCATTTGTAGACGTGAGTAGTTTGGTTTCTCAACTATTAGTTCAAAAGCTATTTTCATCTTAAAAGTAGTTGGAGACCTTGTCCTGGTGAACTTATTTCATTTCATTTATTACAGGCTTGTCAGACTGTCACGACCTGTACCAGGGCCTAGCCGTGATGGGTATCTCAAGTCCCACATGGATCGAATATCACCCCCTGTACCTATCAAACCAAACACACCACACCCTAAGGTCAACTGAATTTCAAGCATATAATCAGATAAGAGAATATCAATTTAGAGACATTATAATAGTCTATAACCAAAACCAACCTATACCAGTATCAATGTCAATACCAATACCAATGCTAATGCTAATACCGACACCGCCCATGCCCATAATAGTCTGATAAAGACTCTAATCAAAAGCAAACAACATCCAGTTAGGACATGCCCCCAACCATAGCCATAAACTAAATCCAAAGGAATAATCAAATTGTAAAGGTAACTATAACCATGAAATGGGGTCTTCTGAAGTATGGAAGCTCACCACTTCAGTTTGACTCGTTAGCTGATCCAAAATCCAAGTAACTAAGCAGGAGAATTAAAAGTATGACCAGTTCCTGCATCGCATGGGGATACAATATTCGAAGACGATCAGCGGGGTGAACGCTAGTATATAACTAGAGGATAAGGATAACATAATGATATGATCAACAGTTTAAAATCATTTAAAGCCAGTGTATAGAATCAAATGCATAAGCATATATATATATATATACAACATTCAAAGACGGTCAGCGGGGTGAATGCTAGTATGTAACTCGAGGATAAGGATAACACAATGATATGATCAACAGTTTAAAATCATTCAAAGCTAGTGCACATAATCAAATTCGTAAGCATATATATATATATATATATATAATGTCGGTATAGGGAACAAGGCTTAAAATTCATTTGAAAATCATAGACTGGATTGTGTATCTCAACCATCATATGATAGTACCCACGAGCAATATGGGCCCCAGCTCTTACCCCTTGGTCGGGCCTCAAAGTGTGTAGTTGCATGAACCAGAGAATAATCTCATATTTATGCACAAGGGGGACTCAAACCCTCAAACACATACCAAGATGACTTAAACACTTGAATACAAAATGATTTATGGGGGAGTCAAACCTTTCTAATCATGAAAGAATAATAAACGGGACACGACCCTCCCTGGACACTTTGACCCTTGCATCGGCAAATGCGGTTTCCAGTATTGGTCACCCAGACCTTCACTTTCACAATTCATCTACACAGCCCTTATTAGAGCACAATTAAATAGTTGTCACACATTCCCATTCAATAAACCACAACACACATTTAATTTAGTCATACATTGTTGGAATTGTCATATCAACTATATTTGCAAGGTAACACATCATGCCAAAACAATTTCTATTAACTTAGGGAGAATAACTCCCTTTTTTCATTGATGCACATTAGGGAACACCAACTCTCTTTGTTTATTAAAGCATACCATTGTATTTCAATTACTTCTTCATATCATGCAATAGTTTAAGAGTCAATTTTTCAAATTCCCATAGTTCTCATAACTAAAACAAATGTCACATGGTGGAGTTGGGGTTATAACCACTTCAAAGCCAAAAGTTTGGGGAAAATCACAATTTCCTAGTTCATTCACCATACCCATGCACCCACAAGTTCAAAACCATATATATATATAAACCATGAGGGACATTATTTATTTCATAACATTCAAAAACCCCAACCTTTGTCTTCAAAACCCAAACAATAACCTAATGAACAACACTCTAAATCCTATGCTTTTGGAAAATTAACAATGAGAAAAGAGTAACATGCCTGAATCACAAAGATTTACCGAGAGAAATCAACCCTTGGGCCCTTAGATTACCAAATTGCTAAAACCCTAGCTAGAATTTTTTGAGAGAATTTAGAGAGAGTGTGTTTAATCTGTTAAAGTGTTGAATGAATGCCCCAAAAGTATTTTATGGACATAGGGTCAAAGGGTTTGAAGTGTAAAATGTCAAAAGTTCACCAACTTAAAAGCTGGAAAAGCATTGTCTTTGATTACGAGTCAACCCCTGGATCATACCCACACCTTACGACTTATCATCATTAGTCATAACCAAGACTTTCTCCAGGACCCCCAACACTATTATCCATACTACTCAACCCACCAACTCGTAACATGACCCTTCGACTCGTAGGGTCCTACTTGTGATTAACACAGAACCCAAATGTGGTGAACACTGGACATCCTATGGTTTGAACCTACGACTCATAATATATCTTCACGGCTCATAGTAAGACACTCGTACTCAGAGTAAAACCTTTCCTCTAAGTTTTTGATTTGGTTACGAACAGGGTCCTACGACCCGTAAGCACATCTCATGAGTCGTCACCATGAATTGTGACCAAGGTAGTGATCCTAAAACTCCACAATTTTCAAGGGCCAAAAATCTAGGGTGTTACATTCTTCCCCACTTAGATCATTCATCCTCAAATGATAGGACAAGGAAATTGCAGCACAATTTGACTCTATACTTCCCTACTCTTACCTTTAACAAACTCAGAAAACAAATATTCCAAGGAAATCATTCTTTTCTTTAACAAAGTTATAAAACAAAGAAAGAATAATACATACCTTATGCACAATTTTCCAAAGTGGAAAACAAGAATGGATACTCGGAATTCATGTCCTCTTCGGCTTCCCAAGTGGCCTTTTCAACCTTATGGTTCCTCCAAAGAACCTTTACCGAAGCCATATCCTTTTTCCACAGCCGACAAACTTGCCAATCCAAGATTTCAACTAGGACTTCCTCATACGACAAGGAATCTGAAGTATAAATCTCCTTGATAGGTACAATTAGAGACAAATCACCCATACTCTTCCTCAACATCGAGACATGAAACACCATATGAATGGAGCTTCAACTGGAAGGCAACTCTAATGCATATGAAATAATACCAACCTTCTTCAAAATAAGTATGGTCCGATATACCAGGGACTAAGCTCACCTTCTTTCCAAATTGTATTACTCCATTTATGGGAGATTCCTTCAAGAACAGCCAATCACCAACCTCAAACTCTAACTCCCTATGCCTCACATCTGTATAGGACTTTTGGCAACTTTGTCCTACTTTAATTCTATCCTAAATCACCTTCCCCTTTTCTAGTGCTTGGTGAACTAATTTTGAGCCAAACATATCTACCTCACCAACCTCGAACCACCCAATAGGAAAACAACATCTCCTACATACAATGCCTCAATAGGATCAATACCAATGCTAGAGTGATAACTTTTATTATATGCACACTCTTTGAGAGGCAAATGATCTACCTAGCTACCTCCGAAGTCAATTACGCAAGCTTGAAGCATATCCTCTAAGGCCTATACCATCATTTTCACTTGTACATCCATCTAGGATGAAATACAGTACTAAGGCTCACCTTAGTTCCTAAACCTCTCTGAAATGAATGCCAAAAATGTAATGAGAATAGAGTACCGCGATCTGACATAATAGAAACAGGAACCCATGCAACTTCGCAATCTCTTGGAAGAACAACTTCACATACTCCTTTGCAGAATAATTAGTCTTCATTGGTTAGAAGTGATCAGACTTAATCATCCTATCCACAATGACCCAGAAAAGTAACAGCCTTCAACCAGAATTCGCACTTTGAAAACCTAGTATACAAATGTTGATCTTTCAAGGTTTGCAACACGATACAAAGGTGATCGGCACAATCTGCCTCACTCTTGGGATGCACCAGAATATCATCTATAAACATGATAATAAACAAATCCAAAAATTGATAGAAGACCCTATTTATCAAGTCCATGAATGCCACTGGGGCATTAGTCAAATAAAAAGACATGACTTAGAACTCATTGTGACCATATTGGGTTTAGAATGCAATTTTAGGGATACTTATTTTTCACCGCTAATGATAACCGGACCTAAGATCAATCTTAGAGAAACATCTAGCACCCTGAAGTTGGTCAAACAAATCATCAATTCGAGGAAGAGGATACTTATTTTTCACCGCAATCTTATTCAAGTGATGATAATCAATACACATTTGAAGGGAACCATCTTTTTTATGAATGAACAAAATAGGAGCACCCCATAGAGACACGCTAGGACGGATATATCCCTTGTTAAGGAGGTTTTTCAACTGCTCCTTAAGCTTCTTCAACTCAAATAGAACCATTCTATAAGAAGGGTTAGAGATAATATGAGTGTTCAAAATAAGGTAGATCCTAAAATCAATTGCCCTATCAGGAGGAACATCAGGAAGGTCATTAGGAAAAACCTTAGGAAATTCATTAATCACAGGAACAGATGTCAATGAAGGACCCTCTGAGTTTGAATATTTAACCCAGACCTAATAATAAAGACATCCCTTGGAAATCAACTTTCGGGCTCTAAGATATAATATGAATCTTACCATACGAAATAGAGAACCCCCTTCCCACTCGATCACCAGCTCATTAGGGAATTTAAACATGACCTTACAATTCTGACAAAGTAAGGAGAAATAGCATAAATTCAACCAATCTATCCCTAAGATGACATCAAAATTAACCATGTCTAACTCTATCAGATCTACCAGAGTTTATTTACCACCAACAGATACCACACAACCCTTATAGACTCTTCTAGCAACCACCGAGTCATCCATCAGGATTGAAATCGAAAAGTGATTGGGGATAACTCGAGACTCAAACCAAAATGCATAGCCATAAATGGGGTCATATAAGAAAGAGTAGACCCTGAATCAAGTAAGCAATACACATCACGAGAAAAAATTCATAACATATTAGTGATAAAATTGGGAGATGCCTCAAAGTCCTAATAGGTAGAAAGAGCATACAAGCAATTTCGGCCAGTACCGGTACTAGAAGTAAAAGCAGCACCCTTTGTTGCAGGAGTTAACAAAGTGCAATAGAAATCTTATTTCTCCCTGAACCAACCTTAGAAGGACAATCCCTCTGCAAGTGACCAATGTGACCATATTTAAAACACATGTTCCTTCCTACTCCACAAAACCCATGGTGCACCTGCCCACAGAATCTACAAGGAGGATATGATGGAGCGGACTGAGCCCCACCAGCCTAAGATTGGGAACCTTGTGCCCTAAGCACACTATCATGTTAGGAATGATGATCACCCGATGGCTTTGGATAAGAAGTGTTAGCCATAAGTAGGAACCAAAACTCCACTACTTCCTTTTTGACCACTTTCTACCATTTCTATCACTTTACTATTGACTTCCATCCTGATCAGAAAATCTAAACTTCTTATTTTATCTTTCCCCTATCTCTTCCTGCTTCTTGTTTTCTTCCTCAACCTGTTATATATAAACAACCAATCTGAAGATGTCTATATCTTTGTTAAACAAGGCAGCCTTACTCTCTAGAATCAAATCACGAGATAAACCAGAGGAAAATTTCCTTATTCTATCCCTCATGCTAGACACTAACTTAAGTGCATAATGGGACAACTGATGGAATTTCAAGGCATACTCATTGACCATCATCTTGCCTTGCCTCAAATTAACAAACTCTTCTTCTTTTGCCTCCCTTAACTCCTGAGGAAAGAAACGGTCTAGAAAAGCACTAGAGAAACCATCCCACAGAGCAGATTCAGCATCATCTCCCCTCGACTGTTCCCATTCCTCATACCAATGGTATGCTACATCCCTCAGTTGATAGGCAGTGAATTATACACCTATTAGTAGCATGCATAAAGGACAAGATCTTCTCTATCTTATTAATGAAATCTTAAGGATCCTCCTCAACCGAAACACCAGTGAACATAGGAGGGCTCAACCTCATAAACTGGCTAACCTATATGGCCTCAGAAGATAAAATAATAGCAGTTACATGCTCAGAATAAGAAGCTACCAATTGAGCCAACATATGAATATACTGACAAAATTCCTTATTCGACACATAAGTCTGAGGAGCTTGAGGACAACTATAGGGAACCTATGGAACTCTAGGCAGAAAATCAAGAGTCGGACCCCTAAATTGGCTTTATACCTCAAAAGCAGGGTATGCCCCATCAGCATTATCCTCAAGTAGGACGAAGAAGTTTCCATGAAATTAAGATCATCTCAGAGGCTTGATCTAAAAAGTGAACAAGCAGGAATTAGAGAAACTCAAGACCTTAGACTCTATGTCTTTACACAGAACAATAAGAAAGGGAAATATTACTAAATTCCTTGTATCCTCTCCCTTATAAGTGTGGTATACTACACACCCATAAGAGAGACTCTATACTTTTTTCTGACACCCAATGACACCAAATCTAGGCTCTGATACTATCTTTGTCATAATCCAAACAAGAGCTTGGCCGTGATGGGTATCAAAAATCCCACATGGACCGTAGATCACCCCTTATACCTATCCAAACCAAATGCACCATACCCCAAGGTTGGCTGAATTTTGAGCATATAACAAGACAAGAGAATACCAATTTAGAAACATTAGAGTTAGTGTATAACGAAAACCAATCGATACCAGTTCTAATGCCAAAACCAATACCAATGCTAATACTAATACTGACACCTCCCATGCCTATAGTAGTTCGAAAAAGCCTCTAATCAAAACCAAAGAATATCCAGTCAGGACATGCCCCCGACTATAGAAAAATAAACAAATCCAAGGGAATAATCAAAATGAAAATGAAACCATAAATAGCAAATGGGGACTTTCAAAGTATGGAAGCTCACTACTTTAATCTAACTTATAAGTTGATCTTGAATCCAAGTCACTGAGAAGAGGGAGTAGAAGTATGACCAGTTTTTGCATTATGTAGGGATACAGTGTCCAAAGATGGTTAGTAGAGTGACACTAGCATGTAACTTTGCGATAAGGACAACATAATGATATGATCAATATTATAAAATCATTCAAAGCCAGTGCACATAATCAAACGCTTAAACATATACATATATATATATATATTACATCTTGGGATAGAGAACAAGGTTTAACATGCATTCGAAAACCTTAGCATGGATTGTGTTTCTCAACAGTCATACGATTGTACCCACGGACTATATGGGCCTTAGCTCTCACCCCCTAGTTGGGCCCCAATGCAAATAGCTGCACAAACCAAAGAATAATCTCATATATATTTACATAGGGGGCTCGAACCCTCAAACTTTTACCATGGTGAATTAAGCACTTAATTACATATAATTTACAAGGGACTTGAACCACCCTAATCATGAAAGAATAATAAATGGGACTCAAACCTCCCTAGTCACTTTGACCCTTGCATCGACGAATGTAATTTCCAGTATTGGTCACTCGGACCTCCACTTTCATGACTCATCTACAGAAACCTTATTAGAGACCAATTAAAATTGTTGTCACACATTTCCATTTAATAAACCATGACACACATTTAGGCATACATTGTTGGTGTCCTCATACAAACTATACTTGCAATGTAACATATCATGCCAAAATAACTTTCATTAACTTGGGGAGAACAACTCCCTTTGTCCATTCATACACATTGAGGAACACCGACTCTCTTTATTCATTGAACCATACCATTGTATTTTAATTACTTCTTTATACCATACAATAGTTCAAGACTAGTTCAATTTTACAAATTCCCATATATCTCATAACTAAAACCAATTTCACATGGTGGGGTTGGTATTATAACCACTTCAAAGACAAAAGTTTAGGGAAATCACAATTCCCTAGTTCATTCACCATACCCATGCACCCATAAGTTCAAAATGATATTAAAATCATGAGAATTATATTATATATATATATATATATATATATATATAAACTACGAGGAACATTATTCAGTTCATAACGTTCAAACACCCTAACCTTTGTTTTAAAAATAAAACAATAACCTTAAATCACATGCTTTTGCATAATTAACAATGGGGGAAGTTAACATGCCATAATCATGAAGATTTACGAAGAGAAATCATCCCTTGAGCCCTTAGATGACCAAATTGGTAAAACCCTAGCTTGACTTATTTGAGAGGATTTAGAGAGTGTGTGTTTAATCCATTAAAGTGTTAAATAAATGCCCCAAAAATGTTTCATGGATGTGATATCTATAGTGTTTTAAGTGGGAAATGTACAAAGTGCCCCCAACTTAAAAGTTGGAAAAGCATCATCTTTGGTTACAAGTCAACCCCTTGACTCATACCTACACCTTATGACTAATCACCATGAGTCATAACCAATCTAGTCTCCAGGACCCCCAACACTGTTATCCTTATGACCTAACCCACCAACTCATAACATGACCCACCAACTCGTAGGGTCCTACTCAAGAGAAACACAGAACTCAAATAGGGTGAACACTGGATATCCTACGATTTGAACCTATGACTTACAATATATCCTCATGGCTTATAGTGAGCCACTCATAACATATCCTCATGGCTCATAGTGAGCCACTCATACTCAGAGAAGAACCTTTCCACTAAATTTCTAATTTAGTTACTACCAGAGTCCTATGACCTATAACCACATCTCATGACTCATCACTACTAGTCGTGACCATGGCAGTGAGCCTAAAGCTCAAGAATTTTCAAAGAAACAAATTTAGGGCATAACACAGACATAAGTTATGTAGTATGTATTAGTCCTTTAATTGTTTTTAGTATTTGTCTATATTGGCATGTTATATAGAGATTATTCCATGACTTTGTTTCACAGATTCCACTTCAGTTAAAAGAATTATATTTTTCTAGAGATATGCTATGGCAAGAGTCTGTATAAGGTTACATATTATTTCAAGTGTTGGTCGCATCTAGGGTATAAACTCAGTCATGAAAACTATTCGTACTATGTGGAATTATTATATTAAAGAGTAGTACACTATAACCATGTTCAATTTTACTTTTTGTTGAAGTAAAGTTCCATCAATAAATGTTATATTTCTTTTAGAATAGCTTTGTGATAATGAATTGTACTTTGGTGTGAACTCTTGCATATATGGTTAGATTGTATAGGAATTTGAGAATTTTTTATAGTAATCACAACTTATGATATTTTTATACAAAAGCAAAATCATTGTACCCATTATTAATTGAGAAATTGACCATGTAGACCAAAATAATCCGACAAAACAAAAGCTAATATTTACAACCTAAAGAGAAAACAATAAAAAAATAAAAAATAAAAAAAATTAGGATAGCACTAGAAATGGACACTCCTCTACATCTTCTGACACGATCCAAACTAGGGCCTTATCGTAATAGGCAATCCCAAGCCCAACCAGGATCAGGAACTAGCCCTGTTAACCAACCCAAGCACCATGCGCACGTTGAGTTGGATGAAGTACAAACATATAACAAGATAGAGAATCCAACCATATGGTGACTCTGGGATAAGTCTATATCTAAAACAAACTGAACAAAGTCTAACCACCCAATGTCCGACCAAACCAATGCAAAAACCATGACCCAAAACCAATATAATAAGACAATATATGTATATGTATATATGAAAAATAACCATCCATACCATACCCAAGTCCATAGTTGTCCATACAAAGCCTCTAGACCAAACAAAGAGTACCTAGTCGGGATATGCCCCCCACCATAGCAAAAAACCAATGTCTATGAAAGATAAGAGATGTGTAAAGTAAACCATGACATGAGATAGATGCCTTCCAAACTATGGAATCTCACCACTTCAATCCAACATCAACTATCCCCAAATGCAACCATTAAGTGGGAGAAGTAGAATGGATGGTCCCTGCATAGCATAGCTATACAGCTGGACAAAGATGGGTTAGTGGTTGAACACTAGCATGCACTTAGGAAAAAAGATAAAATACTGCCATTTATAAAACCAAGTAAAACCATCCATATGCACACAAACCATACATATAAATAACTATGCTGGGAAAGGGAACCCGATTTAGCATGCCATTAAAATATTTACCTGGGTTGAGTAGCTTTGCTGTCCTAAATCATCCATGGACAATATGGGTTCAGCTCCCCCTACTGAAAGAGCCTCAGTGCGTGTAGCCACACGACCAAGGAAGAAAACCTGGGATGACTAGAACATCCCCCAAATATAAAATGTGACATAATGCTCTCGGTCACCAAGACCAAACCTCACATCAACAAATATGAGTTTCCAATTTTTGTCCCCCTGGTACCTCAGAAGGGACCTCAACCTTCCACGGAATTTCTACACACCCCGCCATTATTGCCCAATTAAAACCATTATACCAAGCAACCAACAAATCCATTAACCATTTATTAACCAAGGCTATTTGTAGTGGTATGGTCATACTAACTATACTTGCAAATACTATCCATATCCAACTATGTATAGGTGTAAGGGATTCCAAGTACCCTTCCATTAACAATATTAAACCACTTAGGGGATTCTCATGTACCCCTTTAGCATAACTAATTTCATAGCAACCAAGGCTTTACTATTTAATCCTTCCAAACCATGTATACCATTTATACCATTTAAAACCATTCCAAACCATTTATAACCATGCCAAACATTTAAAGCATTTATATCATTTAAACTATTTAAACCATGCAAAACCATCCAAATCCATTTAGGATTCCATTACCAAACCAAACCGTGCAAAAGTCCCAAAGAAAGTTCAATAATAGAGTGCAAACATTCTTTTAGGAATTTTATCAAACTTGTTGAGGGCATACCTTTACCAAGACCAGAACTAATGAATAAACTAACATAATTAGAATTAATCAAGACCAATTTGTTAAACGATAACCAACAAGTAACAACATATGCAAAACATTACCAAAAACATGTATAAACATCGTTTAAACTAACACTAAACCATATGCATCAAGACCCTCAACATATATTTTGAAAACTACTATTCATGATTCATAAATCAACGTTTAAAGAAAAATACACATGCCTTTAGTTGGAACTAACAATGAGGTAAGGAGTACATGGTTTATACAAAAAGATTTCAAAGAGAAACATGACTCTTGAGCCTTTTGAAGAACACATGAAGAAACCATAGCCTCCAATCTTCAAGAGTGAGTTTGAGAGAGTATTTGAAGTGTTTTTATTATTTAATAAGTGTTATGAGAGGACACCAAGGGTGAGTACATAAGGGATTTGGAGTAGAAAATATACCGAGTACCCTTGATTTAAAATTAATAACAAGCCACATCCAGGGGTACGACTCATATATTCCATTTGTATCCTAGGGTACGAGTGGTACCCCAACTTGTACTCAAGACCATGCCAAGACCCTACACTTTGGTTCCTATATGACTCATACCTCCATAACTCGTATCTAAGGGTACGAGTGCTACAACCAATCGTACCTTGGGCAAACTCCACAAGATAACTTAATCAAGAACCATACGACTTATCTTGCAATACTCATATCTTTGGATGAGACTTATACCTTGATGAGTCGTATCTTGGGTAGTAAATGACCTAGGCACGTTGCCTAACATGAAATTGAAACCTCAAGCCATATCAAAAGTCATATTCAAGGGTACGATTGGTACCCTTGAGTCATACCAAGTCCAGCAAGTCCAAAACCAAGGGAATTTGGTAAGGGTCCAAGACTTAAGGTGTTTCAGTCTCCCCCACTAGGATCATTCATCCTTGAATGACGGGTAAGGGTAAGGTACTAGCACGAGATAACACATTAACACCTAATAAACTTTTCCACACCCAAAATAGGAAGCAAGGACACACAACCAAGGTGAGAAGATCACTACATAACCAAAACACGATTTACACCCCATCACCCCCATTTCGACCTTCAACTAAGTTAGAAAATAAAAATCTAATAGGAACCATTACTCACCTTTAACCAAGTTGAAAACAGAAGACGTGTTGAAGAGAAAATACCTTATGCACGAATTTTGGGAACAAAGAACCAACGTGGACACTTGGACTCCATGTCCTCTTCTGCATTCCAAATGACTTTCTCAAAGTTTTAGTTCCACCGTGGAAACGTTACCGAAGCCACACCTTTTGTTCGCAACCGCTGAACTTGCTATTCCATGATCCTCATCGGGACCTCCCTAAAGAATAAGGAATCTGAGATACCAATACCATCCAAAGGAACCAACCAACCAAGGACCATCCATACCTTTCCCCATTGCAATCTCATAGAATACTGACTGAATGGACTCACACAAGGCAAGTCCAATTCAACTTAGAATTTACCAAAGCACACCACTACAAGATCTTGAGTCTAGCTATACACCACCTCCATGTTCAATCCTATCCAAAGATAAAAGGAATTAACTTTGGACACCGGGCTCTACTCCTTACATCTATCCTGAAACATCACCCTACTTCCATCACCATTATATGGAAACTATGTGTAAAAGACAAGGACAAACCATATCCAACCACTATAACTGAAACCTCCAACCTATAATTAAGCATCTAAAATAATACAACTACTAAGCCATGAAATAAATTCATAAAACCATGCCCTATAATATGTATCAAGTATCCAACACAACTATTGATATATCTACCAATCACAACATTCAAGCCTATGACTTATATACCTGCGGTATGATCTATCTATCAAAAGATCTAGAACCCTTTACAACCTTCACAAGGTTTTCACCACCCATTCCTTTCCTAACTATTTTTCATGACAACAACCTTACCTCACTTTCCAAGACCTTAACTTTTAGTATTCACCCTAGACTCTCACCCACTTAGGGGCTTCTATATTCCCCATTTCAATGCATCACCGTACTTCCTAAACCACTACCATCCTATTATAAAAAGAGTCATTTAAGAAACCAACTTACAAAAGTTATCCATGCCTCCCAAGGCAAGATCCCAAAGATAATACACGGTACTATAGGCATAAAGTACTTCACAACAACCACCTAGATCATAATGAAGAAACATCCGGACCAAACCATACCATAAGAGGAGTCCTTAAGACTAAACACTGAAAGAAACACTACCACACATACCATGAGTAACTTAACACAAGGTCAAGTCTCATATCCAGAAAACAAGGAAAATGCAAAATGTGAACCTCAATCATAAGTGCTATAACAATGCAGGCAACACTAGTAGAGTAATCTCTTAATTGAGAGAGAAGAGTATCACTAGAATATGCAATCCAGCCTTTTCTTAAAGTCCACTACTACAAGAGAATTCTAGATTAACCACCAACCTTCATCCCAAGGCTACCTAGGGCCTAACATAGATATGCAAAAACTATGAGACCAAATTGATTCCAAGGTTTCCAGTTAAACCAAAACCATTCAAAAATAAAACATGGCAACCAAGGCTTTTTCAAAATCATTTGAATCCAACCAAAATCGATTCATGCTCCTTTAATCATTTATGCAATGCAAAGTTTTAAGAACAGTCAAACCATATGATAATATTATATTCAATGGCAAATTCACAAATAGTTTGAGGGCACAAAATTTCCAAGACAGCAACCAAGTAATTAGGAAGTCCACTGCACCCCGAAATCCATTTAACATTCCCATTCATATCACAATGTTCATAAATATTTGTAAAGCTTAAATAATGCACCATAATCCGTTGAAAATCATTTAAATGAGTAATCATGTCAAAGCTCTCAGTTGTGCCAAAATCCATATTTAAAATCATGAATTTAATAATCAATTATATGCCAACAATAACATACAAGTATAGGGACAAAGATAAGTGTAAGCTCCATGATCTAACCTGTCAAATGACTAGATCCCCAGTCCCTTTGTTTAACCTAAATTCCCAGCCTATATGACATAACTCTTCGACTATTGTATTTCCCGAATCATCAACCCCATCCAATTTACTAATTTACCTCCACAACTCCTGCATTGCTATTTTTAAGCTTATTAAACTCCCTTTCATCATAATCAAACATCTTGATTCAAGCCTAGGATCTACCAATCACCATGTACTACTAGCAAAGTACCCTTGTAAAATATACATAAGTATTGTCCACCCAACAAGGAAGATGCTCCCAATTCCTTAGTCACCCACCAATAACCTATCCATTCCCAGGGAAAACCATTTCCCTTATGCATGCAAGAACAAAGGGGAATATTTAGACTGATGAAAACATCATCTAAGAGATCCCTTAATTTCTTCTTTAACTCCACCAGAACCATTCTATAAAGAAAGAATAGAAATTTGGACAAATCTCCAAAATAAGACCAACCCCAAACCAACCTCCCCATTAGAAAGAGACCATAAGGGTTATCAAAAAAGACCTCATGAATTTCATTTACCACCAAAACCGAATGCAAAGAATGACCTTTCGAGGTAGAATTATTAACCCAGACCAAATAATAAAGACATCCCTTTTGAAACCAATCTCCGATTTCTAAGATATGATACAACTTTTCCCTTAATAGCTAAGGAACAAAACCATCCACACACCCAATAATCCACTTACCATAGATCCTAAAGATAATTTTTTTATAAATCCAATAGCCCAATGACATATAGCATGAGTCCAACCATTCTATTTCTGAATGACATCAAAATCCATCACATTCGAGTCAAATAATTTCACCAAGACCCCTTTATCACCAATAGATACCACATACACCCTTATCAGATCTTTTGGAAATTACAGAGTCACCTACTAAGGTAGATATAGAAGAACAAAAAAATACAAAGTAATGTTTAGACCAAAATACATAACCAAAAATGAGGTTACAAAAGAGAAAGTTCTCAGAGTCAAGTGAACCACACACACCACAATGAAAGGAGTTTTCAACACACCAATGTCGATATTAGAAGATGCTCGTACTTTTGAAGAATAGTAAGAATGTTGAGTTGATTCCGACCAGTGTTGAAACTAAAATTAGCAACCACTACTCTATTTGCTCAAGAGGCAACCCTTATGGGATATCTCCGTCACACAAGACCCAGCTGACCATAACGAAAATACTGGTACCTTCCTCTTCACAACAACCATGATGTGACTGACCCCCAAATTTATAAAGAAAATAAGTTGATACAGAATGGGCCCCATTGACCCGAGATTGAGCACTTTATACCCTAAAAGAATTTACCAATCTGAAAACATCGACCTTCCAATTAAATTCAGGTAAGGAACACAAGGCATATAATCGGATTTAGGACTTACCAAACTCTTCCTTTTTGGACCGTTTACCGCCATAACTTTGGCCTTCTTATTTTTTAGAAGATCGAGACCCCCTTTCATTGCCCATTTACTAACCTTACCTCATTCCTCCCCGTACTAATAGGGTAGGACTGGCATGATAGAGTTGTCACTATTTGTGTCAATAGATGATTAGGATAATAAAACTCAATATTCGTGACCTCTCTTTAAGGTAACCAAGTATGAGTATCAACTTTTGAGATAGAGTCAATGAAGATCGATGGGACTATACGAGGATCACCAAAAGTTGTGACCCATGGTCAGGTTTGTACTCTATGAATTAGACTAGATCCATCCATGTTATCCTCGAGTGAGACAAGCAAGTTTCCATAAACTTTACATTATTGAGAAGACATGATCCAAAGAGTGAACAAAGAAAGATTCAGAGAAGAGATCAAGACCTTAAAATCCATAGCCCAAAAGTAGAATAACCAAGAGAGTGAAACATTCCAAAATGCCTCGTAGCCTCCATATTATAAGTGTGGTACATGACACACCCATAAGCAAGACTTTACTCAACATGAATTTATGGACACCCCATGACATCGAAACCTAAAGCTCTGATACCAACTTGGCATGACCCAAACCAGGGCTTTATCATAATAGGAAATCCCAAGCCTAACCAAGACCAAGAACTGCCCTACTTACTGAACCCAAATACCATGAACATACCTTGAATCAACTAAAGTTCAAACATATAACGAGATAGCATATACAACTATGTGGTGACTATAGGATAAGTCTATATTGAAGACCAACTCGACCAAGTCCAACCACCCAATGTTCAACCAAGCCAATGCCAAAACCATGACCCAAAATCAAGATAATAAGTTAATATATGTATATATATGAAACATAACCAATCCATGCCATACCCAAGTCCAATGTTGTCCATATAAACCATCAAGACCAACCAAAGTGTACCTAGTCGAGACATGCCCATGACCTTATCAAAAAAACAAATTCTATGAAAGACAAAACATATGTAAAGTAAACCATGGCATAAAATAGATTCCTTTAAAACTTTTGAAGCTCACTACTTTAATCCAACATTGAATGTCCCTAAATCTAATCACTAAGAAAGAGAAGTAGAATAGTCAGTCCCTTCATAGCGTGGGTATACAGCTATAAACACTAGCATGCACTCAGGAAAAGGATAAAATAAAGCCATTTATAAAACCAAGTAAAACCATCCATATGCATACAAACAATACATATATATAACCATGCTGGGAAAGGAAATTAAGTTGATCATGCTATTAAAACCTTTACTGGGTTATGTATGTTTGTCGTCCTAAACTACCAACGGGCTATATGGGTTCAGCTCCCCCTGCTGAAAGGGACCCAATGCGTGTAGCCGCACGACTAGGGAATAAAACCTAGGATGACTAGTACATCCCCTAAATATAAAGTATGGCATCATACACATGGTCACCAAGACCAAGTATCATATCGGCAAATATGAGTTTCTAGTTTTGGTCCCCTGGGACCTTCACTTTCCACGGCTTTGCTATACACCCTACAATTATTACCCAACTAAAATCATTACCAAGTAACCAACCAATCCATTTACTGTTTACTCACCAAGGATATTAGTGGTGATATCGCCATACCGACTATACATGCAAGTACTATCCATAGCCAACTATGTATAGGTTTAAGGGATTTTATGTACCATTCCACTAACCATATTAAACCACTTGGGGGATTCTCATGTACCCCTCAAGAATAACCAATTTCATATCCACCAAGTCTTTACCATTTAATTTTTCCAAATAATATACACCACTTATACCATTTAAAACAATTACAAACCATTTATGACCATGCAAAACATTTAAAGAATTTAGATTATTTAAACCATAAAAATCTATTTGGGGTTACATTACCAAACCAAACCATGCAAAAGTTCTGATGAAAGTTCAATAATAGAGTGAAAACATTCTTTTACGCATTTTATCAAGCATGTTGAAGGCATACCTTTACCAAGACTAGAACTAATGCATAAACCACCATAATTAGGGTTAGTCAAGACCCATTTGTTAAACCATAACCAAAAAGTACCAACATATGCAAACCATTACCAAAAATATGTAAAAAAAATAGTTTAAACCAATACCAAACCATATGGATCAAGACCCTTAACATATATTTCACAAACCACCATTTATGATTCATAAATAAATGTTTAAAACACAATACACATGCCTTTAGTAGAAACTAACAATGAGAGAAGGAGTACATACCTTATACAAAAAGATTCCGAAGAGAAACATGACTCTTGAGTCCTTTGAAGAACACATAAAGAAACCCTAGCCTCCAATCTTCAAAAGTAAGTTTGAGAGAGTATTTAAAGCATTTCTATCCTTTAATAAGTATTATGAAAGGCCATCAAGGGTTATATAATGTTAGGAAATAAGGGACTTGAAGTAGGAAATATTTGTACTACCCTTGACTTAAAATTAAAAATAAGCCATGTCCAGTGGTACGACTCACTTATGCCATCCATATCCGATGGTATGAGTGGTACCCCAAATCATACCCAAGTCTATGCCAAGAACCTACTCACTGGTTCCTATATGACTCGCACATCCCTAACTCATACCTAAGGGTACAAGTGGTACACTCAATCATACCTACCAACCATACCTTGGGAAAACTCCACAAGACAACTCAATCAAGCACCATTTAACTTTTCTTGCACCACTTGTATATTTATATATGACTCGTACCTTGATGAGTCATATCTTAGGATATAACCAAGCCAAGCATACTGCTTAACATACAATTGAACCCTTAATCCATCCTATAAGTGCTACTTAAGGGTATAATTGGTACCTTTGGGTCATACCAAGTCTAGAAAGTCCAAAACCAAGGGAATTTTGTAAGGATCAAAGACTTGGGGTGTTTTAACTTCATTGATGGTCTGACATTTAGCAGCTTTAGCCTACTACCTAAAATTGTAATGGAGTTGCATCGTAGCTGAATCATAACTTGTCATAACTATTTACATATCAATGATTTTGAGAATTCTTCATACCAGGTGTTTAAACTCTCATAAACATCATGACAAAGTGCTCAATGAATGTTTCTTTAACTTATAGTGAGTAGATCTGTACAGGTATCTTTATCATCCCCAACTTTGCTCTATAGAACTTTGATTTAGGATGAAATATCTAACCTCATCTATGTCGATTCCTCTTTTTACAAGTTGAGCCTAAGCTAATGTCAATGCAAAGAAAAGGAATATTAAATATGGAGTTAAAATCTCTCATAACTTCTCAACCTATTCCTCTCTTAATCGTTGATTTTTCCTTCTCTAGTCTTGGCACCTATATCAAGCCTTTGTAAATTTCTCTTTGCCATTTAACTTCAGAAACTTGTTCCTTGTCATAGATCTCTATCTTACACAACTAGGAACCTTTTTTGCATTTTATATTTGACCTTTTATTTCTTTATGTGTGTTATTTCCTATTTGTCTGACTTCTCCCAACTTTCCAGATTGTTTCACATGATTATGATTATTGATACTGTTATATGCCCTATTCTACAACTTTCTTAGTCTAATATTTAGTATTTGACTCTTATTTATTTTTAGAATTACCATTTCTTGTATTGGTAATTCCTCATAATATAGGTAATTAATTATTTGTACCTACAAAAAAACTTTATTAGCAAGAAAATCCAACAATTTATTTCCTTCTCTGTATATATATATTCCACTACCACCTCCGTATCTTTTATCAATTTCTAAATTCTAATATTTTCCACAAAAATACACCATGGGACTTCCCAAATTCTCTCTAAAATCTTCTTTGAAGTTAATGAATCGCCTTTGGTAACAATCGAAGGAGCCCCTGATTCATACAATGCTCTAATCTTTGTCTTAAGGCCAAAATATCTGCTATTAAGTTATGGTTGTCTTAAATCTCCTAGTCTAAGCATAGACTAAATTTCCTTCTCCATTCCTCATACAAAATGCTCTAGAACTAGGGCCAGGGTTGCCTTTAACAAGACCATCTAAGTTATACTCGAAAGTTCTAATTAAAGAGAGCTTACAATGTATACTTTACACCCTATGATAGGAGTGTACTCTTCCAACTATCTCACCAAAAGAAGCCAGGTTGAAGGAATATTCATTAACCATGGACAAATGCCCTTAACTAGCAAAGACATATTTCTATTAATCTCTAGATTCATGCTAAAATAAGAGATTTTGCCCCCATGATCAATTACATTCCTTTTTTTTTTCAAATCTGCCACAAAATAAACAAAGAGAGCCTTGTACATACGCTTAAACTTAGGGGGTACCTCTATTCTCCACCATTTATGGATAGTATCTTTCAATTGTAGAAAAGGTCCAACCACCTCTACAGTAGAAGCATAATTACTCCACAATCTTTTACAGACATCACAACTAATAAAAAGGTGCTCTACTTATTCTTGCACTCCATTTGAACAACAACCATATATCACTGAATCACTAATTCTCATTCTAACCAAAATTTCACCAACAAAAATTCTCATCTTCTAAAGCCTCCACAAGAAAATAAATACTATAAATGGTACCCCTTTTGCCCAAATATGATTATATTCATAATTGACTTCCTTGAATTTCCTTACATTATCCCAAGCAGATCTTATACTGAATTGTTCTATGCTATTCAACATCCACCGAGGTTTTCCCCAGTCTTTAGAACATTCCTCAATACCTATTTTATTCATTACATGATTGGTAACCTCCTCATTAAACAAATCTTTTTGCAGATCAAAATTTTAACTACTCTACAGAAATAGTTCACTAATTTCACCAAGTTGATAAATCATACTTAATCTTTATTCTTTCTACTCTTGTTATTAATTAGTACCATTCACAATCTCTAAATCCACAAATATTATAAATCAGTTGATAATTACACTTGGACTTTAACTCATACACAATTAGGTTAGGTCATATTTACAGTATCCGTGTCAAGATAAATAGGCCTTTCTACTTCCTTTGCAATTGAAAATAGGGATTCCTCTACAAAGAATATGGGCAACAAAACTGGAAAGAAAATTCAGGCCATGGCCTGTGTTGTTTCTTCACCCACCTTAAACTTTGAGTAATAAATTAATGGTCTTATTTGGTAAGCAACTTTTTTTCTAAAATATAATATGTATTCTTAGAAAATCTGCTAACATAATCCCCCATGTGAGCGAATCTCATTAAAATATGTCTATTTTGAAGCAATCCAGTATGACAATCCGCTTTTATGTTTAATCATTTAGGGATTTGTACGCGAAGATCTTCCAATTCAAGCTATCCATAGGACAATTTACCAACAATAGCATATTGTAGAATTTCCATTATACTCATCTTCTGTACCTCTTTCTTAATCCATGTCACTATGGAAATTCTTTTATTAAATGTCAATTCCTAAATAGCAATTATTTTCTCCACTCCTCCTTTGATCAAAGTAAAATTCATGTTACAAGGTCTAACCAAATTGGCATATTTAACTATTTCATTTTATTCTACTTGGTTTTTCCCCACGACTTCATAATTATGTAACTAATCAATATTATCCATAGGCAAAATCTTAGGCTCAAAGGGAAAATTGTAAGTTGTTTGGGTGATTTAGGGTGGTATAGGTGAGGAAAAAGTTTATTTGATGTTAAAGACGACACCAGGACGATCTTGTTGGATGATGCCCTACTCGGCCACAAACTTCAGTGATTAGTGATGGTACTCTGGTAGGTTTTTATAGGTATGAGAAAAATTTTAACTTAAAAAAGTCAACATTGTATGTCCTAATAAAACTTCCACTTCATCTAAAATAATTTCTAATCATAATTTTATTTTGCATGGCCAAATAGGTCCTAGGTATGTTGATGTTGTTGATAATGCTAGGGGTGTGAATTCGGCCTTTTGATTTGATTATATGTTATTTAGTTTTAGTTTTTGACTTTGAAATTGTGCAACCCAGTCCTAACCAAGTTAAATTTGATTAGGTTTGATCTTTTTCTTTTCAATTTGACTTTTTTGATACGGTTATTTGATTATTTTAATAATTAATAACATAATCAAAGTTATATTCTCATGCTGGAAAAAATTAATATAAGGAAAAATAGTAATATTTAATCTCGTAAATATACAACTTTTTATTATAAGTCATGAGCAAAACTTTAAAATACAATATTTAAAAGTATACAAAAAGTGTCCAAACATAAAATATAAACTAAATCATTATGAAAGTTCTAGTGCAATTAATTAGGTAAAAATAAAATGCAATAGGCTAGTATATAAGATAATAGGCTAATATGTAAATATATTAGTACCCGAATAAAAAAATTAAATAGGTTGAAATTGGTAAACTCAAACTCTAAGTAACAAAAAGAATATAACGTGATGAAACTTAACTATCACCCTCATATAATGGAAAACCTATATCGTCGCTCGTTAGCATGGTAGTTCCGGCAACTGGACAGCCTATCGGGGCTGTCCAGGTTGCCTTTTTCACTTTACCCTCTAATTTTTCATAACAATATAAATCCAAATCCCTAGCAAACCCTAGTTTACCTACACAGCCTTCAAGTTCGCATGTCGAATCTGCTAATGATAAGGAGCATTTCAGTGACTCAAAAATAGATTCTATCAAAAAGATAAAATTTGTGGATTTAATGAAACCTAAAGAGAGTCAATGCAATAACAAACCTCGAGCAGAATCTATTCCAATTAAGCAGTGTCATATAATAACGGAGTACATCGGGTTACATGGACGGGGGAGGAGGTTAATAAGATGAATGTAATGGAGGAATTATAACTTGTCGTTAATGGTAAATAATCTTATGCATAGCCAAAAATTGATGATCTTAGAATCTAAATCCCAAAGAAATGTAAGGTTAAAGGTGATTACAAGATAGGGCTTCTTATAAAGAGACATATACTCATGCGATTCACCTTAATGGAAGATTTTGTTAATATGATGTCTTAAATGTGTACTATATTACTGCTAAATACGGAGTGGCATATCAAATGAAACTGCTCATTTATGATGCCAATTTCAATACTAAAGAAGATATTACACAAGTAATGACGTGGATTTCCTTTCTAGACCTACAACCGACATTTTTTGTAAGAAAATTCATCTTTTTTTTAGTTGTTGTTGTTGGTAAGACTATCCATATAGATATGGCTACAATGACTAAAACATATCTTAGTTGTACTAGAGTTAAAGTTCAAGTAGACTTTTAAGTTGTAATACCTGACTATGTGGAGATAGAGGTGGTGAATAACAAAACAAGCTCTATTAGGGTTTAAAGGAAAAAAATTCGATATGATATGCTCCCTAAATACTGTCACACATGCAAACTTTAAGGACCTGAAGAAAGTGATTGTAGGAGTTTTCATTCAGAATTGAAAAGATGTGTACAAGAAGATAAAATAGCAAAAGAAACACCAGAAAAGGATGAAAAACTAGTGCAAAGGAGGTAATAAATAGAAAAGTTGTCTTATCTAAATAGAACCCAACCCACAGAAGATTTGGAATGGAAAAAGGCATGATTGCCCTAGATGCTAAAATTGGACATCCTACTAAGGACCAAGCAATTTCAAACTTTTTGATGTTTTTCAAGAGGAAGGGGAAGTTCATGATAGGATTCAAAAGCAAAGAACCAATATAGCATCAAGGGAAAACCACTCTACTATATTGAGTGAGGAAGCAACAGTTAGATAATAGCAAGGAAATGGCTTCCAGCCAATAATAATGGGTACATCAATAGCAATACATAAAGGCATATTAGAGATAAATAACATATCAACAATAATAACAAAGCCTGCTACCCAGGTACAACATAATAGGACTTTAGATATGACAAGAGATACAGAAGAAAACATGATGCCCATAATGGAATGGATAGAGAAGTCATTCTATAGGGAACAAGGAAAGAATTTTGAGAAATCTATAGAAAGACATGCAAGTGAAGTGATACATACTGGAATTTATGCCAAAGGCGTATCACGACCTAATTTCTCAGGTCATGATGGAGCATACTATAACTCACCAGTAGGCAAGGCAACCGCATAGTCTGAAACTACTAGTAATGGACTACCAAGAGAAATAAAGGGAAGAATGTGGAATAGATGAAATAAAAGACTAACATACATAAAATGAACTCCAAAATCTGGTGAAATCATTACAAGAGCTTCTACTATCAATGAGGATACAAATGAGGTACAAAATGAATATATAGATACAACTATCGTTGAATACAACCTAGAGATCATTCTAGTACATAAGAGGGAGGAAAGTAATCCTCCGAATTCTAGGAGCTCACTCTATGTCTCTAAACTATAATTGCTCCACCATGATGCACACAATAATGGCAATAACTCATACTATTATCTACAAGCTATAGAAGTGTAGTATGAATACCAACACGTGATACTTAGTAGGCAACTATTGACTAAGCTCTAAAGATAATGCAAATATACATAACATGTAAGAAAAAATGTAAACTACGCCCAAATATCTGACAACTGCATCATAAAGCTAATGAGATAATATGGATAAACTATCCTATTTATGCCTAAGAAACTAATATAATAAGGCTAAGGAGGTATTAATAATGAACTATCTCATTCTAGCCATATTCAAGAAACTCAACACTATATCATATATTACTGGCCAATATAAGAATTAAGCGTGAAAGAAGATATAATTAAGTATACAAGGCCAAGGAATGAATATACAATCTGAATAAGTGAAAGAAAAAAGGGACGTATGATAATACCATAGCTGCATATAGATGGATATATATATGTACATAAACAAGGTCAAATCAAGGTACAACCTAAATCATTAGGCTGGTATCTTAAGACCTCGTACTCACAGCCAGAACTAGTGCTAGTATGCTTAGGGTTTTTAATCCATCCATCTAATTCTAAGATAATCACACATAATTAAAAAAAATTTAGATAAAAGACCCAAAATCATACCTCAAGTATCAATAATGGATCATTAACAAAGCTTCCACAAATTAGTCATAACAAGGATCATAACAACAACAACAACAATAATAATAATAATAATAATAATAGCAATGACATCGTTAGTAACCGGCTAGTTCAAACAAATAATACCTAACTAAGACTTCCACGAACCTCCACCACTAGGATCAGAAGGTATAATCAACATACAACACACAACAAGCCATACTCATCACCCATACCTATACAACCCCTCATAAGGTTGATAGATATAGGTACATACTAGTAATAGGTGATGTGCATGCAAGAATGAATGCCAAGATATAATCTATAATACCATAACTGATCAAAATATCATAAATAACTCGATGTATATTCTCATATAATCAATATTATAGTCATCCTCCAGACTTAAACTGGTAAATATAATTAATATCATAATCATCCTCCGAACTTAACCGGTAAATATAATTAATATTTGGACTTGTATCTAGACTTGAATTGATAAATATGTAATCAATACCCAGACTTGAATCGATAAATATATCTATGTATGTATAATAAATGGACAAACTTTGAACCATATCTAAAAAGAGTATAAATTCATAAATTTATCATCTAGATAAACTTCGTGACTAAATTATCATAAAAGTATAGAAAGAGTTGGAATATCTCGAGACTAGGATAAATAGTAATAACATAATCATGGACCAAAATCTATCTCGATCAGATATCCAAATCATCATTTTAGTCTCAAAGGCTCATAAGTATACGTTAAAATGGTATGATTCCCATTATGAATAAATCCATTTAAAATGTGGAAAGTAGGATTTTCATTCCTTTTTAGGAAATTATTAGTTAAATCATAATTTAGTTTGAATTGTAGCATTTACCATAATTAGTGATTGTGAATATACCGAATCTATACATGACATCACCATTATTCAAACAATGAAATCATAAACATCTACATGTCCATAAACTACAACTATTTTCTCTACGAGGATGGAATACTTCCTAGAATAGAACAATCGATATCATAAACATTACCTTTAGCCCAAGAATATATCCGAAAATAGCTACAACATGATCATGTCCTTATGCCTAAATGTATATCTGCCGTAATCATAACATCATAATCCAAGGAAAACTATCACAATCCACTGAGTAATATAAAAGCATTTATAAGGGTTCATTAGTCTCATCTATTACTAATTTTCTAACAACCTAGGGTAATAGGATTGTAGAGCTATAATAAGTATTTTAGCTTAAGGGTCAAACACCCTTCTAGCCCCCAAGCTCACAATTTAAGCTAAGTCACAGTGTAAAACCTATAGTTATATCCTAACATTCTTATCTAACACTCAACATGTATAAAATATCATCTCAGGAGAAGAGTAGACAAAAGCCCACCTCGCAGTTGAGCCACAAATCCTTGATTCATCCATAAAATATTCATCTTTACTCCATGATTTTGAAATACTACCACACTATCAAAATCATAATCTATGTGTTACTAAAAGTAAAATAATACCCATATTTCTATAATAAGGTTCAGGTCAAACTTTGGGTCAAAACGAGCCCGCGAGGCTCATAAATAGAATCCAAAATTAAATCCATCACGAGGTCCCTCAAAGAATAGGGGAGTTGTGCTCAGAAGTTGAGCACAAATGGAGAAAAATTTGGGTCTCAAATCAACCCTTAAAGTTTAGAAATTCAAAGCCCTAATTTCTAAGAACTTATCATGAAATTGAAGGAGTCTTTTCATGAATGCAAAGGGAAATCATGGAATAATCGACAACCATGCTCCCCCAATCATCTACAAGCTTTAATCCCAAGCTATCTCAACTTTTAGGGTTTAGTTTTCTTGGAAATGGATGAGAAAATGGAAAAAATAGGATGTTATAAAATCTCCAAATAAGGCCTTACATGATATAGTCTCATAATTTAGAGGTAAATTTAAGAAGATAAAGGGAAAAGAAGAGAAATTTCTCAAGAATGGTGATGAACTAAATAATGATCCTATTACTAAGTTTGAAGACCTATACCCAAGGAAAAATAAAATGATTAAATCGGGTAGAAAAAAGGAAAAACAAAGACATAAAAATGTCTCTCAATCTATCAATGTACAGAAAAAAAGACTGGGGTAACCAATCAAAGTGTTAAATGATGAAGGATTTTATATGGAACATAAGGTTAGTAAATTCACAAAAAGCATTCCAAAGAGTGCAAATGTTGCACAATTTTTAAAAGTTTGTTTTTGTTGCTTTACTAGAACCTTTTTGATAGAGTAGAAGTATTAACAGGTACAAATCCAGAACAAAGATGGAATATGTTATTCATAACCTTAATAGACAGATATGGGACTTTATTAATCATGGTTTTATGCCTCAGTTATTGGTAAATTTGATCAGCAACTGGCTATAAAATTTCTAGATTAAGCTTCAGCTTTATCATTTATCACAACTTTAGTGTATGTTGAATGTGATAGTATATTGAGGATGAAGCTATTGTATGATCTTTTCAATAAAGGACAGGGATTGAATTCTCCATGGCTTATAGGGAAGAATTTACTATTATTTTGAAAGGGGAAGAAAAAATAGGTGAACTTCCAATTTTAGACAGAGATGCCAATAATTTTAGAAACCTTATAGAGTCTTGTTATCTTGTTTAAATGGGTTTTAAGGGTAATCCATTTACTTGATGTAATAGTAGAAACAGTAATGATTGTATTTTTAAAAGGCTTGATAGAGTGTTTTTAATGCTAAATTTTAAGAAATTTTTGCTCATGCTAAAGTGGAACAACTTACCATAATAGGTTTTGATCATACGCCTCTTCTAGTATCTTACTAATGCTCTTAATTTTGGAAAACCATTCAAGTTTCTTAAATTCTAGACAACCATTTAAGTTTCTTTTATGATTTATCAATAGTAGAGCCTTATTATAGTTGGAAGTATAGGATATTAATGAAGTATTTGGTGGTTTAGTATCATTAATTTAGACTTCTCTTGAGGTTGCCAAAAAGGAGTTTAGCTGAAACTTATAAAGCTGCGATAGTAATCTAGATGTATAGAAGGGTAAATAATGATAAAGCATAGAA
Source organism: Capsicum annuum (assembly GCF_002878395.1). Taxonomy (NCBI): domain Eukaryota; kingdom Viridiplantae; phylum Streptophyta; class Magnoliopsida; order Solanales; family Solanaceae; genus Capsicum; species Capsicum annuum. The sequence continues at coordinate 105,552,583 of NC_061116.1, read as the reverse complement.
GGAGGATATGTTAATGGATTATGCTAAGATAGGCCATATGATTATGATCAATTATTATGGTTATGAAGTTCTAGTGGAATAGTGTTTATTAATGTTTTATTTCGTAGCTTCCAAGCGAGAATTATATGTGAAGTTGGGCTGTTAAATCATGTTTAGCACTATACATTAAGTTTGAACAGTTGATTATCATCAAAGTGGATGAAATAATCTCTTGGTTATTTATGCTAGGAAATGATCTAGTAGGCTTAAATAGTGTATGCAAGAAGTTTGAGTTCAGTTATTTGTAATTAAGTATGATGTTGTAGGTATAATGAAAAAATATGCCTAAGGCGATATGGGGTTGCATTATTTTCCAAGGTTATTATATGTTTTGTGTGGTTGGTAGTACTGTTAAGTTTCTAATTGGAAGAATACTAGTTAGATGGTATATAATATTTTTAATAGCTAAGTTAAGAAGTTATGGGTAGATGATGTTGAGCCTTTTTGGTATGATCTTAATTCTCATGGTTTAGAAATACAAGTTTAGTGATATGATATTATTAAGCTATGACAAGAGTATTTTGGTTTATTAAGGTTGATGATATCCGTGTTAAGTATTAGAATTTAAGTTTGAATCCTTGAAGATTGAGCAAATAGAAATAAGAGTTGAAGCTCTAGATGGTGTGAACTCATGATATGGTGATACCCAAGAATATTCTACGTTGGTAATATTTCAAGTAATTATAGGATGAATACCGGTCCATAGAAAACTCGGAAGGAAGTATTAGAAGTGGGTTTTACACTTTTAGGCAGAGTCTTCCAGAGTAAGTTTATTACTTATGTGTATAATTGTGTTCCAGACTCTAAAGTGCAGTGATTGTAGTCCAGTTTAGAGTTTAGTAAGAGTTTCGTATACTTAGAGTGATGGCTCAAAGCTAGGTGGAGATAATACCAAAGTCAGACTTCTAAATGCTAGTAGTAATGCCAGTATAACATAGAATATCATAAATTGGGGATGTGGCTCAACCCATTCTTATTTTAGTATTTGTTTTTCATTTATCTCAATATCTACTCATGCCTTATGTGTCAGTTCCATGATCATAATTCATATTCATGCTCATAATAGAGAGTCATGTAGTCTCCCAGTTCCTAATATGAGGAGTTCCAATTCATTCAACTGTTGGAACCACATTCCACATATTATGAACTCCCAATTCAGGTCATACAGCTCATGACTCAGGTACTCATGCTTTGCAGCACGTTCAGTTCCAGTGCTCATACAACATTCTTAACGATCAGCAAAAATTTAGATTTATATCATGTACGCCCTTAGATTAGATTTCCTTAATAAATCCATGTTGTGAATACTCTATTTCCTCAGGCCTCAATAAGGTGTCAAGTTATACTGAGTATCCCTTCATATTTTAGACCTTATATTCCACCAAATTTTTAATGACCTCCCCCAGGTCAAGATAGTGTTGATGAGTGATTATGTGGATGGGAGATAGTAAATGTGCCATGCTTGGGAAGATTGTTGAAATCTAGTTTTATCTAAGTCTATAAGTTTGAAAGAATTTTTGAGGTGAAGTTTTTTTTTGGTGTATGACTTGGTTGGCTGAGAATATTTTATGCGTACCTTATTAATATTAGTATATAAAAGTTGTTATTGATATAGGTAATAGACAATATGAGAAAGATGCTCTTATGGGTATTTATTAGAAGTGTATGTGTGGTTATGAATATAGGCTTGAACGTTATGTTGGTGTATAAGAGGATAGGCGTATGGTGCATTAATGAATTTCTAGTAAGAGGTTGAATTTAGTTATTAAGTGATAAGAAGAATCATCCTAGAGTGAGTAGTTAGGTGACAATGCTTGGGGTATTGAATCCATGGTTCAGACTAGTATTATGGTGTTATTTACAGTACCTTGTGATTTCTGAGTTAGTCTTCACCTTGATGAGAGGATTCAGTTTAGTTTAGATTTTGTAGAAGGACTTATCAGTGCCCATGTAAGAATTATAAGTTAAAACATGTGTATGATATTTGAGAGCAATAGTATAGTAGAGGGAGTGTTTAGGAAGTGTTGCTAAGTTTGAAAGTAAGAAGTTGCATTGCTTAAGGCCTAGAAATTCTATCCTAGCTTATGATTTATGGGTCTATGTTCCATGTTATGGAGATGTAGTAATATTGTGATTTCTTATTCAGAGGTCAGTTTTAGATCATACCCGAAGTTCTTTACTCCCTAATAGTGTTAAAGTTTCTTGGAAAAGCATTGAAGAAATACTCCATCAGGGTATCAGCGTTCAGTATGATTTAGTTCGTGTATCCAGAAATCCAGTTTATCAGTCAGATAGAAAAATCTTTATAGTTTTTCCATCTTCCGATTTAGACTAGTCTTACTACCAAAATATTTTTGAGTATGGCCATTTCAGTATATGCATCAGTTTTAGATTCAGATATTAAGTCATGATTCAGTTCATAAGTATCCCGCATATCATCTCAACCATTTTCCTAGTATTTCAACTAAGTCAGTATCATTCGGGGACAAACAATCCCAAGGGGGAGATGTTGTAATACCTTGATTTTTCATGGAGTTTTCATGTCGTAAACCTCTCATCTTTTTCTCACGAAATCAGATCCATCCTAAATAAATTGTTACCCCTAAGTTGACTCTCTCATTTTGATCTCAGACATATAGCTATTTTCATAAAAGTTCATACACTCACAGATCAGTTCAGTAGCCCACTACATTGGGATTCAGTCATACATTTGATTTTAGTTGTGCGTGATATCTTACAGCCTCATATTCCTTAGTAATTTCAGCCTAATTAGCCACATTCGAGGATGAATGTTCCCAAGGAGGAGATATTGTAATACCCCGTATTTTTTTTCTAGCTTAAATTTGTTCCTAGAATGTTAAGAGATAGCTTCCAAAATAAATAATATTTATTCCTTATTGGATTTTCAAAATTTTAACTTTTCATTGTGTGGGAGATTGAATAAGCTTTCCATCGATACCAAATTCGCCTAAATCCGACACTCGACGAAGGAGTTATGGCATTTTTAAATTGACAGTGTGTCACCTGGACTCTCAACGCATCGCAAAACTAAGAAAATTGGCAGTTGTCAATTTCGCAGAGGAGTCCCATTTTACATTTGTCAATTTCCAGCAAGCCTACACGATAGTGGTGCCTCACGCCAGTGGCCAAAATGGCAAAACTATAGAGCACCATGATAGAGGGTGGCTCATCTTTTTCCAGTGAGCCACCGCAATTGTGGTGCATCGCAGTGGCCACCCAAATCGAAAAAATGTTACATTTTCCAATTTCGCTTAGCAGTGTATAGAGGGTATTTTGGTCAATTTCCAAGGCCCCAATCCATCTTGAACATGAGATTAATCATATTTCCAAGCAATTTTTGCTCATTATTCATCATTCTCTTCAAAAGCAAAAGCCTAGAAACCAAAAGCCCCTTTCTCTAAGAAATTAAATTCCACCATAGATTCTCCAAGAAAGCTTTAGATTGAAGATTCCCAAGACAAGATAGTCAAGACCTCATCTTCAATAACTCAAAATTCTTCGTCTAATTATCTACCAAGGTATGTGGGGTTTGAACAAGGATAATTCTTTCATCCTTGTGCCCAAAACTTATTTTAATTATGAATTTACTGAATTTTATATGTTTTTCCATGAAATGCAAGTTAGGGTTTATACCCATTATCATTATTTGCAAGATTATGAGATTTTCTATGATTTAGAAGTTGAATTACATGATTATATTTATATTTCCATGCATATTGTTGAAATTTCCAGATTTCAGTTGATTTATGAATGTTTACATTATCAAGCATGATTTAAGATGTTTTAACATTAGATTGATGCATGGGTCATTACGCCCAAATTCAGATTTGCTATTTTGAGTTTATTTGTGCTATGAACACCCTCAGATAAGATTATAATCAGATTTTGATAAAGATTTGGCTTTTTAGTCCTAAGTTAAGATAAAGAATACAGTTTGTTCATATTACTTTAGGTTTAAAGAAAGAAAAGCATAATTGGTTTTCTTGTAAACCCTTGTGCTAATTTTGAAGTGAATTTCTTAAGATTTTAAGCATAAGAATGGGAGTAGTATTTAGAACTGAGTTGGGTATGATTCCAAGGTTTTATACCCTAGAACTACATTCCACCGTAGGCTTCATATTATTCCCACTTCTATGTGGATGACTCAGATTATGATCACTTAAGATAGAAGTTCTATTTCAATGGCAAGGATAAAATAGACCTACCTAACGGGGGCCAGACGCAAGACTCCGTGGATGCTCATATGGTGTATGTCGGTAGGAAGAACATCCCAAAAGAAGTCCCCTACTCTTAAAACAGCTTATTGATTTGAAGCCTTAAGATAAAAGCATTTTCCCTTCGGATCATGTGTTTTCCCCTAATAGTAAAGACTTTCAGAAAAAGATTTACAGAAAAGCTTTTAGAAAACTAAGTGTTAAGGATCACAATTCTTACTCAGATTATGCTCTATAGAAAGATATTAGCCACAGTTTTCAGCTATTAGATTTTAGATTAAGAGTGAGTCCTTTCTACACTTAGACAGTATGATTTAAAAGGAGAATAAAGGTATAGTTTAAGAACTAAATGTTATGGCTCAGAAAATTTATAAAGTATGTTTTGTTTCTCATTGCTACATATTTCAGTATTTTAGATATTCCAGCTTATTTGAGTCATTTACATTTTGAATACATTGTATTACAAATTATGATGATGCGATAATGTTTTACTTATGCATTTCGCCCCCATATACTCAGTACATCCTCAAAGTACTAATCCACATATATTTCTATGTGCTACATTGTCTCATAATGTAGGTATCAGCTCAGTTGTAGCATGTATACTATATTCAAATAGTTTGTAGATTCCAGCCAGCAAATGAGGAGTCCTCCTACTTCGGGGGCTTTAGTTAGATGTTATTGATGTGCTTTATTTTCTTATTCATATGTATTAGTTAGTGATAGTAGGATTCGCGTCCAGCTATCTATAGTCAGTATAGTAGAGACTTCACGGATGTCAGTTAGAGTCAGTTATGTATTTTCAGTCCCTCTTTCATACTTTATCAAAATGTAAAAGTTGTATTGATGTTGTATATTTTTTTCAAGATTCCATCGTTACTAATTTTCCGCACCGTAAAATCAGTCATTTTATGCATATCATTTAGTTGCTTATGAGTTATGCTAGAAGAAGGGTTAGCTTGGGATCACTTGTAGTCCTAAGCATTGTGTGACGTCTTAGGACAGATTTTTGGGGCATTACAAATTTCTTGTACCCCACAAGGTTTTCAAGACCATTGTTATTCTCTTCGGGGAATACTTGAACCCCACAAGGTTTTCAAATCCATCCTTAACCATTTTACCATATATGCAATGCATTAGTTTTAAAGAAATAAGTCAAGCCAATTGATTAATCACATTCTAAAACCAATTATGAAAGTGGGTTGGGCTTCTTATCAATTTCAATACCAAAATCCAATTATGTAGGGAATCCTTGTACCCTTAATTAAATTGTTCACAAGTTTGGGGAATCCTTGTACCCTTAATTAAATTGTTCACAAGTTTGGGGAATCCTTGTACCCCTAAATACATTCACCATTCCCATGCACCCAAGTGAGTGTACAAACCGACAGTTCAATGCATAACAATTTAATAGTAATCATGGGAAAAAATTCAAACAATTTGTATCCAAAACCCCAAACCATAAGTCAAAACCCAACATCAAAACCATGTTCATAATAAACCAATTTCATGTCATTAATAAAACCCAAGTGTAAGGAGAGAGATACATACTTTAATCACCAAGAAACTTGAAGAAGAAGACACCCTTAGAACCCTAGATGACCACTTCACTTGAAACCCTAGCCTTGTCTTGAATGGGGAATTTGAGAGAGTGAAAATAGTATTTGATATGTTAAAGTGTTAAAAATAATCCATCCTTGGTGTTTTATGGGCTTGGGTTATAAGGGGGTAGGATGGAAATGACCAAATTTCTCCTTAAATAAAAGCTGAAAACTATACCCCAAATGCTACGGGTGACCTTATGACTCGTAGGGTCACCTTACGACTTGTGTCCCTTAGCCGTAGGTTAGACGGTGTCCATAGGCACCCAGATTGTTTCGTTACGAGAAATACCATATGACTCATATCGTGTCCCTATGACTTATAGGGTCCAAGTCGTAGTTAAGACAGAACCACCAAAGCACTACACTGGTAACTTTACTAGAGGCACGTTACGACTCGTAGTGAGTCTAGTCGTAGTGACATCAAAAATATTGGGATAGTACACTGGTTTGCCTATGATTTTGACTATACGACTCGTGAGGTACAAGTCGTACTCAGAGAAAAACACTAGGCAAGCATAATGGGAAGGCTACAATTGGGATCCCAAGACTCGTATAGATACCTAATGACTCGTACAGCGAGTCATAGTCAGGTCAGTGAGTTCAAAACTCAAAATTTCTCAAAGGACAACACCTGGGGTGTTTCATTCTCCCCCCGTAAGATCATTCATCCTCGAATGATGGGTAAAGGCATACTTTAGCACGATTTTAACACAGAAACACACCCACTTTTACCTTTAACAAAGAGGGAAAACAAAGATGTTAAGAAAACACATACCTCAAGTACGATTATCTAGAATGAGGAACAAGAATGAGTATTTGGACTTCATGTCCTCTTTATTTTCCCAAGTAGCTTCTTCAACCTTTTGGTTCCTCCATAGAACCTTCACCGAATCCATATCCTTAGTCCACAATCGATGGACTTAATGATCCAAAATCTCATTTCAAACTTCTTCATAAGACAAAGAATCTAAAATAGCCTCACTCTCAAGAGGAATAATCATGGTCGGATCACCTACACACTTCTTCAGCATCAAAATATGGAAGACTAGGTGAATGGAACCCAAACTAGAAGGCAATTCCAACTCATAGTCACATTGCCCACTCTCCTCAAAATAAAGTACGGACCCACATAATGGGGATTGAGCTTCCATTTCTTTCCAAACTATATCACTCCCTTTATGGGAGACACCTTTAATAACACCCAATCGCCAACTTCAAATTCCTACTCCCTTTACCTCACATTCGCCTAGGACTTTTGGTGACTTTGGGAAGTCTCAAACTTTTCCTGAATCACCTTCACCTTCTCTATAGCTTGATGAACCAAATTAGGACCAAATAAGCTTGTCTCACCAACTTTGAACCACCCAAAAGGAGAACAACATCTCCTATCATACACAGCCTCAAAAGAGGCCATTTCAATGCTAGAATGATAGCTATTATTATACGTCAAATCGATGAGAGGCAAATGATCAACCCAACTACTACCAAAGTTAATCACACAAGCTAGAATCGTATCTTCTAATGTTTGAATTGTACTCTTTACTTTTCCATCCGTCTGCGGGTGAAAAGCAGTACTAAGTACCACGATATATAATAATAGAAATAGATGCACCATGTAACTTCACAATCTCTTGGATAAATAACTTCACATAGTCCTTAGCAGAATAATTAGTCCTTACTGGAAGAATATGAGAGGACTTTGTCATCCTATCTACGATGACCCAACTTCAATTAAACTAATTTAGAGACCACAGAAGACCAGGAACAAAATCCATATTAATCACTTCCCAATTCCACATGGGAAACTTAATCTCTTGAGATGAACCACCGAGCCTCAAATTCTCCACCTTCACTTGTTGACACACATGCATTTAGCCACAAAATTGGCCACATCCCACTTCATGTTATTTCACCAATAAATTTCCTTCAAATCATGGAACATATTCGTCGAGCCAGAATAAACCATATACCGCGACTCATGGGCCTCAAAAAAATTCTTTCTGAAAACCCATCAATATCGGCAATGCATAATCTACCTTGGTACCTCAAGATACCATCACCACCAATCTCATAAGCAATAACTTTCTATTGGCTCACATCATCCTTAATTTGTATCAAGATAGGATCCAAAACCTGCTTTTCTTTCACCTCAGCACCAAGAGATGACTTCACCACCTTTTTGAACAAACATATTTCCATCTTCAAAATCCAAATGACGAACTCCAAGGTTAGCCAAATAGAGAATATCTTTCCCTAATCCACTCTTCTCCTCATCCACGTGAGATAGACTCCCCATAGATAGCCTGCGAAAAGAATCAGCAACCACATTAGTTTTACCTATATAATAATGGAGACTCATCTCATAGTACTTGAGCAACTCAATCTATCTCCTTTGCTTGAGATTAAACTCCTTTTTGGTGAACACGTACTGCAGGCTCTTATGATCAGTATTATTGTCAACATGAAGCCCATACAACTAACATAACCAAATCTTTAATGCGACACCACAATCAAAAACTCCAAGTCATGAGTCGTATAGTTCATATATAAACATTCAACTGCCTAGAAGCATACCCCACCACCTTGCCATGCTTATCAACACACAACACAGCCCCACACAAAATGCATCATAATAAACCATAAAACCATCATTACCCTCGGGTAGGGTCAAAATCAGAGCAAAATTCAACCTATTCTTCAACTTCTCAAAACTTCCCTCATAAAAATCCAACCACAAAAACTGTCTTCTTCTGAGTTAACTTCATCAACAAAGCAGCATTCAAAGAGAATCTCTTCATAAACCTCCTATAATACCCGTCCAAACCCAAGAAGCTCTAAATATCAATTGGAGTCATAGGTCTAGGCCACTTCTTAACCACTGCAGCCTTTTATGGATCCACTATGATCCCTTTACTAAAAACAACATAACCTAGAAAGAGACAAAAATAAACCAAAACTCACACTTAGAAAATTTAGTTGATCTTTAAGGGTTTGCAACACTATATGAAGGTGATCAGCATGATCCGCGTCACTCTTCTAATACACTCGAATATCATATATAAACATTATCACAAACAAAGCCAAGAATTGACAGAACACCCAATTCATGAGATCCATAAATGTCGTTGGTCCATTAGTTAAACCAAAGGACATCACCAAAAACTAAAAATGACAATACCGAGTTTGAAAAGTAGTCTTAGGGATATCAACCTCCGTAATATTTAGTTGATGGTACCCAAACTGAAGATTAATGTTAGAGAAATACTTAGCACCCTGAAGCTATTCAAATAGGTCATCAATCCTAGGAAGAGATACTTATTCTTCATCATTACCTTATTCAATTAGTGTTAGTCTATACACACCCAAAGGAAACCATCCTTCTTACGCATGAAGAGAACATGAGCACCCCATAGAGCTGCACTAGGGCAGATAAAAACATTACCAAGGAAATCTTTCAACTGCTCCTTCATCTCCTCAACTCAGCTAAAGCCATTCTATAAGGAAGGGCAAAGATAGGATGAGTGTTCGGGAGAAGATCGATCCCAAATGCAATTTCCCTATTGGTAGGGACACTACAAAGATCATTTGGCAAGACCTTAGGAAATTTATTAACCACAGGAACAGATTATAACAACAGACCCTGTAAGTAAGAATATTTAACCCGGAAAAAATGATAAAGACACCTCTTGGAAATTAACTTTCGGGGTTTAAGATAAGATATGAACCTTCCCTTAGTCACTAGGGAACTCCCTTAGCACTTAATAACCAACTCATTGGGGAATTTAAAAATAAACTTACAAGTTTGGCAGTCTAAAGGGGCATAGCACTAATGGAGCTAATCCATCCTCAAGATAACATCAAAACCCACCATATCTAACTTTATTAGATCTACCAAAGTTTTCCTACCATGGAAAAATACCATACTACCCCTACAGACCCTTTTAGCGACAACGGAGTCACCCATTGGGGTATATACAAAAAAAGGTCAAAAATAGACTTGAGACAAAAATCAAAATAAACTGTAACATATGGGGCCACATAAGAAAGAGTAGACCCTGGATCAAGTAAATAGTACACATTATGGGAAAAAAGTTGTAACATACTAGTAACGACATTAGGAGATGCCTCAAATCCTAGCGGGTGGGAAGAGCATATAGATGATTTCGACCAAGGCCACCACTAGAAGTGGAACCCTTTGGTGTTGGAGCTAAAGAAGCATCCATAGGAACCTTATTGGCTCCCAAAGCAACCCTACCCATGGGACAATTTCACTCTGTATGTCTAGGTTAACCATAATTAAAACATTGGTTCCTCCTCTCATCATAAAAACTATGATGCAATAACTACAGAATTGATATGAAAGATAAGAAGGAGATGACTGGGCCCTACTAGCCTACGATTGCACACCCTATGCCATAGGACTATCACTACTCTGAAAACGACGATCACCGAATGAACTTGGATAAGGGGCACTAGCCATTAAATAGGAACCAGAGTTGCCCCACTTCTTCTTAGACCATTTTCCACCATCTCTACCACTTTGTTGCTGACCTTTACCTTGATTTAAATATCAAAACTTTTGTATCTACCTCTTTTCTATCTCAGTTTGATTCTTCTTTTCCTCTTTAACTTGTTCCATAGTCACCACTAGTCTAGAGATGTCTATGTCCTTGTTCAATAAAGAAGCCTTTCTCCCCAAAATTAAATCATTGGACAACCTAGAAGAAAATTTCCTTATTCTAGCCCTTATGATAGACACTAACTCAGGAGCATAACATGACAACTGATGAAACTTTAGGGTATATTCTTTCACAGGCATTTTCCTCCTACTTTAAGTTTATGAACTCCTTAGATTTCACCTCCCTTAACTCTTAAGGAAAGAAGCAATTAATAAAATCACTCAAGAAGTCATCTGTCATGACCCAACCCAAGGCCATGGCTGTGATGGCATCCCGAACCAGGAAGGCCCAGATACCCTTCTAACTTGAAATCATAGAAACCATTCATGCACAAATAAGAAAATGGAGAAAATTTCAACAAAATGGAACTATGGTCATAAATCTGATATAAATTCAATAATAGAGAAGGATAATCTAAAACCATCTAATAACATCTAGAAACCGTCTATGAAATCTCTACTGCATGATCACTAATACAATCTAAAAACTGGGACAAAGCCCCTAGTAGATAAAAAATATATCTAATAATAGATGTCTAAAAGTAAACAGGCCTTCTGGAATAAAGAAGGCTCACCAACTGGACACTGCAACTCTATCTAATAAAATTTATTGCTTTTCTTAACCCCTAGACTTAGCCTCAGAACCTGGAGGGAGGGAGGTAAATACAGATGTACTGGTATGCAAAGTAATCCAAAATCAATCTTGTATATATATAAAATAGTTGGAAAGAAATTGGTCAAACTATCATACATGAAATAGTTCTAAACACATGGGCACTTTCTGAAATCATAAATCATTCTTGTCAATGCAATGCCTGATCTTTGTATTACTTTTGAGTTAGGTGGTATACTCCTACAATTATAAAATCCCATGGGTTGTATGGAATCCGCCATTGACTCGGTGAGGAAACCTCCAACTCGAGTGTGACGCAAGGGTTGGAGTTCCTAATTTTGATACACCACACGACACTAGGCCAGTGTAATGTAATGTACCCGGATTGGCAAATCACGATTTAAGGAAATGGGTTGTTTAAACTCATGCCTTCTTTGAAGTACCACCTAAACTATCTTTATGCCTTGTTTTATCCTATTCTGAATCATGCATTTTTCTAGTTTCAACATCTGAAAAGTATGATTTCAAACATAGGTTCTATTTTGTTCTGAATTATCATGGTGTAATCTGAATTGGTGTCGTCACACCAAGACTTGCAAGTCCTATTTCTGAGCTATATTGCATCATGCATAATTCTTTCATTAAAACACAATTCAGACCACCCAAACATCCAAGCAGTATAAAAGATTTAATGCTGCGAAACACAAGTCAAAACTATGCTGAGATTATTCAAACATATGGTGGTCATGTGTTTTTTTCAAAACCATGCTACTCTGTGTTATATGCATATTCAATATTTATAAACATGCATGACCCTCTCTTTTTATTTCAAAATAATATTCAAGTCATAGCATAAATCAAGACATTTCATATCATACTTTCAAGATACAATTTAAAATAATTCATATCATAGGGAAGGTGGGAAAGTCATAACAAGAGAATGGTTCATTATAATTTATGCTCTCAACTGAATATTCATCCTTAAACACATGCATATATATAAAGAGAATTTTAAAGCAACTTGGGGGCAGGCCTAAAGACCAAAACAATGCCATTGAGACTTCTAAAAACATGATTATGAATCATAAATCTAAAACTCTTTTCTTAAAACATGATTTCTATACCCATGTGATTTTAGGAAAACCCTGCGTACCTCGATTATAAAGAATAATGGATGATCCTTGAAGCCTATGGTTTGGGGATTCCAAATCTCTAGTAAATTTTGAAAACCCACGATTGAATCTTGAGTTTCTTATAGGAGAAGTATATGAACTAGGGTTTTTGTCTTGAGAGAAATATTGAGAATGTCGAATATTATGCTTGTAGAGGTCTTAATCTCCTGTTTGGAAATTTTAAGAGACTTGGGAAAATTTTAAACTATCCTTGTAAATTTTGAAATGAAACTGGAAAAATTTAAACTGGGAACCCGATCTTATGGGCCACCGTGATGTGCCATTATCGCGGTGGCTCACTGGAAATTGGCGAATGGGAATTTGGCCCACTCTGTTACGTGCCACCATCGGGGCATAAAAAGTGTTTTTCGAAGAATCCATAAAAGTTTAACTAGAAAAACTTTGGGGTATTACAATATCCCGCCTTGGAAACATTCGTCCCTGAATGTTGACGCGGAACACAGATAAGCATAATTTCAGGCATACTAAGTCATAGAAATAATAAGGCAAGGATTGTACCTTCCATTTCGTCATCCATTGGATCTAAAAGATTTGGGTATCTAGCTCTCATGTCAACTTCAGATTCCTAAGTTGCTTCTTCAATTTTCTGATTTCCCCACAACACTTTAACTAAGTCTATCTCTTTGTTCCTCAATCTTCTAACTTGGCGATCCAAAATTTCTACAGGCTCTTTTTCATAGGATAAGGAGTCTGTCACTTTGATTTCTTTGACAGGAAACACCAAAAAATGGTCTCCAATGCACTTCTTCAACATAGATATATGAAATACTGGATGAACAAAACCCAAACTGGCAGGCGATTCTAACTCATACGTAACTTCACCTATCTTTCTCACAATCTGGTATGGACCTACATAGTGAGGACTCATCTTACCTTTCTTCCCTAATCACATAACTCCCTTCATGGAAGAAACCTTGAGAAATACCCAATCTCCAGCCTAAAATTCTAGATCTCTTCTCCTAACATCGGTGTAGGATTTCTGACGACTCTGAGCTGTATTAAGTCATCTTTAATGACTTTCACATCCTCCATTGCCTGATGAACGAGATTAGGCCCAAACACCTGTGTCTCACCTACTTCATACCACCCTATTGGTGACCTACATCTTCTACCATATAATGCCTCAAATGGTGCCATCTTAATACTGGAATAGAAACTATTATTATACGTGAACTCTATCAGGGGCAGGTGTTCCACCCAACTACCTTTTAAATCAATCACACAGGCTCTCAATGTGTCCTCAAGGGTCTGAATAGTATGCTCAGCCTGCCCATCAGTCTGAGGGTGAAAAGCAGTGCTTAGGTTCACTTGGGTACCTAAACCTCTCTGAAAAGATCTCCAAAACTAAAAAGAAAATTATGTACCTCGGTTGGATATGATAGACACAGGTGACCCATGCAAACAAACTATTTTTGCAATGAATAGCTTAGCATAATCCTCTCCCAAATAGTTAGTCCTGACTGGCAGAAAGTGAGCTGACTTGGTCAGCCTATCTACAATTACTCATATAGAATCATACTAGTTTCAGGACTTCGGGAGTCTTGTAATGAATTCCATATTAATCATCTCCCACTTCTACAAGGTCAAGGCTATATCTTGGGAAGAACCACCTAGCCTCATATGATCTACTTTAACTTGTTGGCAATTCAAACACTTGGAAACAAACTTAGCCATATCACGCTTCATATTATTCCACCAATACATAGATTTCAGATCATGGTACATCTTGGTAGAGCATGGGTGAACAACATACATTGAAGTGTGAGCTTCATCAAGGACATCACCTTAGGTTGACCAACATCTTTCTTGATCTGCATCAAGATGGGATCTTCAACCTACTTCTCTTTAACTTCTACATAAAGGGAAGATTTAGCTATCTCATGAACAACTATTCCCCCATCTTTGGAATCCAAGAGTCACACTTCTAGATTTGCAAGTCGATGAATATCCTTCACCATCTCCCTTTTCTCTCCCTCAACATGAGAAAGAATGCCAATAGATAACCTGTTGATGGCGTCGGCTACCATATTTGCCTACCCAGATGATAGTGTAGGCTCATGTATAGTCCTTTAAAAGTTCCAACCATAGCCTCTTCTTGAGATTCAATTCTTTTTGCGAGAAAACATATTGTAAACTCTTGTGGTCAGTAATATATCAATATGTACCCTATACAAATTGTGTCGCCATCACAGCCGCTAACTCCAAGTCATGAGTGGGGTAGTTCCGCTCATGCACCTTCAACTGCCTAGATGCATAAGCCACTACCTTACCATACTGTATAAGAACATACCCAAGTCAAACTCGGGACGCATCAGTGTATACAACAAAACCTTCTATACCCTCCAAAAAAGTTAAAATAGAGTAGTAGTCAACTTGTTTTTCAACTTCTCAAAACTATTCTCACAAGAGTCAGACCACAAAAACTTTACCTTTTTCTGAGTCAACTTAGTAAGTGGTGCATCTATGAAATAAAAACTCTCTACGAACCTTCTATAATAACCCGCCAAACCTAAGAAGCTCTTAATATCTATTGGAGTCGTGGGTCTGGGCCATTTCCTCACTAACTCTACCTTTTGGGGATCAACCATAATCCCCTCAATAGACACAATATGCCCCAATAAAGCAATAGCATTTAACCAGAATACACAATTGGAGAACTTTGCAAATAACCTGTGATCTATGAGAGTCTGGAGGATAATTCAGAGGTGATTGGCATGGTCCTCCTCACTTTTGGAATAGACCAAGATATCATCAATAAAAACTATGACAAACAAGTCTAAAAACTATCGAAAGAACCTATTTATTAGGTCCATGAAGGCTGCAAGGGCGTTAGTCAACTCGAAGGACATGACTAGGAATATATAATGACCATATCTGGTTTAGAAAGTTGTTTTGGGAATGTCTGACTCCCTAACTTTCAATTGATGATATCCCGAACAAAGGTCTATTTTAGAAAAACACTTAGCACCCTGAAGTTGGTCAAACAGATCATCAATCCTAGGAAGTGGATACTTAATTTTTTATAGTGACATTTTTTAACTGGAGGTAATCTATGCACATACGCAGGGAACCATCTTTCTTTTGCATGAAAAGTACAAGTACACCCCAGGGGGAAATACTAGAATGAATGAAACCTTTATCTAAGAGGTCTGCTAGCTGCTCTTTCAACTCTTTCAACTTTGCTGGAGCCATTCTATATGGTGGAATAGAGATAGGACGGGTGTCTAGCAACACATCTATGTCGAAATCTATCTCCCTATCAGGTGGTATTCTTGGGAGTTTATCTAGAAAGACTTCTAATAATTCATTTGCTATAGGGAAAGACTGAGAGAAAGACTTTCAGCAATAGAATCCTTAACCCAAATAAGATAATACATGCAACCCTTGGAAATAAGTTTAAACGATCTAAGATAAGATATGACATGCCCTCTAGGTGCTAAAAAGTGTCCTTCCCACTCTATTGTTGGCTCATTCAGAAAAGAAAAGGTAAACTTTTGGGTTCTACAGTCTAGTATGGCATAACACCAATAGAGCCAGTCCATCCCTAGAATAGCATCAAAAAAACCATATCAAGTTCTATGAGGTTTGCTACTGTATCCCTACTAAGAATAGACACAACACAATTTTTATACACCCTTCTAGCCACAACAAAATCACCCACCAGAGTGGAGACAGAGGAAGGTTCAGCAATCACATCGGGCTCAAACCCAAAACCAACAGCCATATACGAGGTCACATAAGATAAGGTAGACCCAGGATCAAGAAAAATATATACATCACAGGAAAATATTTGTAACAAATCGGTGACAATATCTAGTAAGGCTTCTACCTCCTACCGGTTGGTCAAAGCATATAACCAATTACGACCACTCACAGCAGCTGATGTTGCACCCTTCTGAGGTGGTGGTGGTGTGGAGGAATTTTCCTGAGATTTTGCACGACTAACATTCCTTCTAGCAGATGGACAATCCCTCTAAAAGTGACCTGGCTGACCACATGAATAATATACGAATATGCCCAACTAATACCTCCCTGGATGATGCTTACCACAAGTCTTACACCATGGATAAGGATGGTACTGCTGAGCTACACTGCCCTATGACTAGGTAACCTGAGCTCTGGGTCCATGACTTGTCTAAAAACTCTGAGATCATCTATCAACTAGGGGTCTGGGCACTGGGGGAGGCGGTAACTGCAGACTATGCATTACTCCAAACTTCTTCTTTAGCCATTTACTGCCCCAGTAACCGCTCTGTGGTTGACTGTGGTTCTGATCTACTGTTCTGGCTCTCTTTTATTGCCTATCCTTTTCTCTAGCTTTGGCAATTTTCTTTTTCTTCTCTTCTATCTACTGCATGTGTACTGACAGCCTAGCAAAGTCCTTATCCCTATTTAGCATCGCCCCTTATTATTCAAGCGCTAGATCATCGAAAAGGCCAGATATAAATCTCCTTATCTGAGCCCTTATGTTATCCGTCATTTCTGGTGCATAACGAGCCAGTTGGTTAAACTTCAGAGTGTACTCCTAGACACTCATCTTCCCCTGCTTAAGATTCATAAATTCCACTTCTTTGGCTTTTCTCAATTCTAGAGGAAAGATTATGTCAATAAAAGCTTCCACAAACTTGCCCCAAACTATGGGCTCAACACTCTCACCCTTAGCCTCTTCCCACTTATTATACCATTGGTTCGCTGCATCTTTAAGCTGGTATACTGCTAACTCAACCCCTTCCACCTGATCCACATGCATCACTCTGAAAATCTTCTCCATTTTGTCCACGAACTCCTATGGGTCCTCTTCTACCTTAGTGCCAAAAAATTTGGGCAGGTTCATTCTCATAAACTGGCCCAACCTAGTAGCCTCCGAATTAACAGATGCAGACATGGTATCCTTCGACCTCTGAATTTGTCCGGCTATCAGCTATGCAAGCATATGAATGACTATCTGAATTCTGCATTTGATATATTCCTAAGAGAGGACTGAGGATGATTAACATTTGTTCTTGGAGCTCGAGGAGGACTGGTCGGGACTGGAGGTACTCCCGGAGTAGGAACAGGTTCTGGGGTAAGAGCTCTATTATGGGTTCGTATCCCATGAGTGGGACAGATCTTATCAGTTTGTGCATTCTGATCGATAGTTCAACGAAGAGGCATGATTAATTTTTTTGAAAAGCAAGGGAGCATTGATTAGGGGCAGATTAGACTCCAAAGCACGAACTAGATCACAAAGAAGGGAAACATTCCTAAATGCCTAGTAGCACCCTGCTTATAAGTGTGGTGCTTTACACACCCATAAATAAGACTCTACCCAACACAATTTTGTAGACACCCTGGTACCATGAACCTTACTTTGATACCAAATTTGTCACGACCCGAACCGAGGCCCTAGCCATGATGGCATCCCGAACTAGGAAGGCCCAGATATCCTTCTAACTTGAAATCATACACACCATTCATACACAAATAAGAAA
Source organism: Capsicum annuum (assembly GCF_002878395.1). Lineage (NCBI taxonomy): Eukaryota > Viridiplantae > Streptophyta > Magnoliopsida > Solanales > Solanaceae > Capsicum > Capsicum annuum. The sequence goes on along the minus strand of NC_061116.1, from coordinate 105,534,750 downwards.
ATGCAGAAAATTTGAACAAACCAGAACCATGGTCACAAATCTAATATAAATTCAATAATAGAGAGGACAATCAAAAACCATCTGAAAACATTTGGAAATCGTCTGCAAAATCTCTATTGCATGATCACTAAAGCAATCTAAAAATTGGGACAAGGCCCCCAGTAGACCAAAACCATATCTAATAATAGTTTTCTGAAAGTAAACAGGCCTTCTGGAATAAAGAAGGCTCACCAACTGGACACTGCAACTCTGTCTTTTAAATTTTACTACTTTTCTAGACCCCAAGACTAAGCCTCAGAACCTGGAGGGAGGAGGGAGAGTTAATACAGATGTACTGGTACGCTAAGTAATCCAAAATGAAGCTTGTATATATATGAAATAGTTGGAGAGAAATTGGTCAAAGTATCATACATAAAATAGTTCTAAACACATGGGCACTTTCTGAAATCATAAATCATTTTTGTCAATGCAATGCTTGATCTTTGTATTACTTCTGAGTTAGGTGGTACACCCTTACAATTCTAAAATCCCATGGGCTATATGGAATCAGCGATTGAATCCGCTGGGAAGCCCCTAACCCAAGTGTGCCACAAGGGTTGGAGTTTCTAATTTGGATACGCCACAGGGACTAGGCCAGTGTAATATAATGTACCCGGATCGACAAATCATAGCTTCGGGCAATGAGTTGTCTGAACTCATGCCTTATTTAGGGAACCACCTAAACTCTCTTTATGCCTAATTTTATCCGGTTCTGAATCATGCATCTTTCTAGTTTCAATATCTGAAAAGTCTGATTTCAAACATGGGTTCTATTCTGTTCTGAATTATCAAGGAGTAATCTGAATTGGTGTCGTTACACCAATACTTCCAAGTCCTATTTCTGAGCCATATTGCATCATGTATAATTATTTCATTAAAACACAGTTCAGACTACCCAAACATGTAAGCAGTATAAAAGATTTCATGTTCTGAAACACACGTTAAAACTATGTTGAGATTATTCAAACATATGGTGGTCATGAATGGAAATTTTGCCTACTCCATGATGTGCCACCATCGCGGAGTCTAACTAGAAATTGACCATCATTATTTACACCCTTTCCGCGATGCGCCAAGGACAGGAATGATGATGTTTTATGACTAGGACTTAAATTAACCATAAGTTCTTCATCGAGTGTCCGTTTTTGGATGAATCTACAAAAATTTAGCTAGGAAAACTTCGGGGCATTACATCATCCCATAAGGTTGACTCAACATCATCACTCCTAGGCTACTCCTACTCTTCATACCATTAATACGTTATATCCTTCAACTAATAAGCAGCGAATTTCACACCCTCTTCACCAGTAGCATGCATAACCCAAAAGATTTTCTCTATCTTATCTATGAAACCTTAAGGATCCTCCTCAAAACTAGTACCAATGAAAATAGAAGGATTCAACCTTATAAATTAGGCAACTCTAGTGGTATCAGAAGAACTCACAACAGCACTAACAGGACTCGATTGATGTAATTGAGATGTCTCAACTCGGTCAATAGATGAATGGAATGAATAAACTCAACATTGGTAATATGTCCTTGATGTAACTGGGCATGAGCGTCACCATCTAGAGAAGGATCAGTAAAGACTGGTAGAACTCCATGAGGCAATCAGAAGTAGCGACCCTAGACCGGGTCTAATCCCCAAAAGTAGGATGAATTCCATCCACATTGACCTCAAACGGGACAAAAGAGTTTTCACAAGCTTCGGATCATCAGGGAAGCATAATCTAAAATGCAAACAAATGAGGATTATAGGAGATCCTAGACCTTAGATTCTATAACCCAAAAACACAACAACAAGAAAATGACACATTCCTAAATGTCTCGTAGCCTCTCGCTTATAAGTGTGGTAAACTACACACCCATAAAAGGTACTCTACTTTACACAAAATTGTGGATACCTAATAATGCTCAACTCACTCCCATAATTGAGGATGATGTAGTCATTGTCAAGTAACCCAATATAAATTGGGGTCGAATCTCTCGGAGTGAATGTTATAGACATCTAACCTATGGTTTACGAAGTTACTATAAGGTTACCTGAAATGCTAATGAAAATAACATGCATAAGTAAATGGGGGGTTTGTTTGAAAATTCTTTACACAAACTTCAACAAATACGTAGTGAATGCTATTTTTGGTTTAAATTCAAGGCCTAGAGAAATCTTGGGATTATGTCTCCTTATAGGTGATGTAGGTGGGACAATGTTGGTTTATCATGGGATTTAGTTTTTAATTAAATGATAGGCTAGGTGGAAGATCATTACGGTCAATCTTTTGACAAAAACCCAACGATGTCAACAATTTGGCCCTTTCGAGCACCTAATAGCTATGGAGTTTATATAGCCACCCAAAACCTCAACCAAGCATCATTATTTCTAGGATGATGCTCTTGACATAATTTACCCTCCCTGAACATTTATTTCTAAGATTGGAAAGGGTATTGAACCATAGACTAAGTTGTTCATCATTGCTTTGTCCCTCAATCACCCTCTTTCGAGGATGTTATGGGTTACCTAATATTCACCAAAATCCCTTAATCGAGGATGAAAAAGGGTTTCTAGAGCTTGGAGATTTTTCCCATCAAACCCATTTGGATATTTAAAGCTTTCATCCATCAAATTCCAACACATAAGCTTAAGCAATGGTGAAATCCATACTCAACAACTAAAACCCGTGTAAACACAACAACACCCATACACAATCACACTTTAATTCAACTAATCCCAAGATTAAATTATTTAGTTACTCATGAAGAAAGTAAAGAAAGACATACCATGTGAGTCAACCAAAGCATTCATTCTTCAACAAGAAACTAAGAAATTAAAGCCTTCAAAGTTGATTACACACTTGCCCAATTAGGATTTCAAGCTTAGAATTCAAAACTATCTTATGATATAAGAAATATCCAAAGAACAAAGGTTTTTTGCTTATTTATGATTTCGGGTTTGTCCATAACATTTTACAATTCTTCCCTTGGGCCAATTCTCATTGATCTATGATCACATGTGTTTGACCACAACAGCGGCTATCCGACTGCAGTTGGGTTCTGCGATCGCATTGCTTTGACCATCTTAATTGACCGCAACCGTAGATATAAGACTGCGGTCGCGGTAACTGAGGTTAATGTAGTCCAGGTCTTCATCTGCACTATTTCTTGCTCCCTTTTTATCATTTTCAGCTCCAATCCAAATCTTTGGTCATCTCAACTTTATTCCTACAAAGAGTGGATATTAGTGCATCTATGCATAGATGTTGTCCTATTTATTCATTCAAAACAAAGTAATGTGCATGAAAAATGAGTGTGAATGAGTGGTAAACTCACCACTTATCACCACCCCTAACTTAAGGCATTTGCTTGTCCTCAAATAATACTACCTCGAACCATGAGACCTTTTTCATGTGTGCCCTTATTTATGTTCCCAATGACCATGAAGACTCTAACTTGGTTGCTACCATAAAAAGATTTTCACACATAGATAGGAAAGTATTAACAATGCCCCTCATCATAAAATAGAATAGTGAATGATGCAATAGACTTTGGGGAGTAACTTATGTAAATACTGTTACCACTCTAAAAATGACTCACATGTTGACTACAATCATTCTATACTTCCACTTGTCTCATTGTGCAGAAGATAACAACAGCATCTACCTCAACTAGTTCATATGCCTCCTTACCAAAAAGAGGAAATTAACACACTTAGTTACCAATCATGCAACAAGGAATTTTAAGTGCAACCACTCACTCTCTCAAGAAATTCTCCCAGTTAACAAGTACCATGTCATAGGCTTGCCTCTATTTTTAATCGCCACTATAATGACTATGCTTGCATGGAAATCAGAAAGGTCTTTTTAAGCTGGTAACGTAGGCTTAGGGTAGGGTAGGATAACAATTTTGGACAATAAGTTGATACCCTCCTTGAACTTCTACATCAAATTTACATCACTATTTTGTTTTTGCTTATTGGGCCACTTTGTTTTTATTTTATTGCTTTACCTACTTTGTCTTTTTTGCTTTACTCAAAGTCTTTCCACCTCTTTTCTTCAATTCTTATGCTTGCATCAAGATTCATGCACTTGTCCTTTTGACGGACTATTTTTTCCTTTAAAGCAAAATGCTTACGTGCTAGGCTCAAAGGTTCTTTTCCTTTTTATGGCTTGGTGGCTCAATCTACAGTTTCTTTCTCTTTCCATCACCCCTAAATTAGGCTTTTGGCCCACTTTCTATTCTTAATTTCAAAGAGGATAGGGTTCAAGAGAGGATAAATAGAAGGGTCACGACTTATAATGTGGTTAGCAAGGAAAAGTTCAAAGGCTCAAAGAGGGTGACTAGGGGTAACCCATACGTATTGTAGAAATTTTAGGCTAACGTAGGTTTCCAAAATCACAAAATGGCCTATGATAATTTTACCCACCAAGCACAGCCAAAATTTAGTTTTGAAAGACTAATGGGGCAAGTTCTATATGGTACAAGTACACATGAGATATAGACAATTAAGCTCATACACACAGCATGTGAATTTTGCAAAATGGGGGGTCACTATTCTCCTCGCTTGAGACAAGGGTGGAGTATCCCCTATTTTTCTACAATCAACTTTCTTAGTCAAAGAAAGAGAGAGAATTTTTTCACAGAGTTGTTCATATCTATGCCTTTGACTTTTTGAAAAAGTTTTTCAGATGGAGGAGGGTGCTTGATTTTGTACCCGAGCCATGCATAATTTGCTACTCATGGCAACCACCCAAGTTATCATCTTATATTGCAAACTATAGTATGGGAGAACTTTTATATGGTTACTAAGACTTCACCAATGGGTGTGAATGTTAACCCCAATCATCCATGCCAAAGGTACTCAGACTTGTCTTGCATTTATGGTTAAAAACTAAAATCATAAATTAACAAAACAAGAACAAAATAACTACTCCATACAGGTGTAAGCACCATTAGAGTGCCCGAATATTACAACCCAAATAAAATGTAAGAAATTTCCAAAAGAGCAAAAATATCCAGAATATTAATAATACATACCCAAATCAAATAAATAAGGAGACACCCCCAAAATAAAAGTTAGCAGTGTCCCCACTGCATAAATAATTAAGGATAAAAGAGGTAAGGGTGCTCCCTGAGTCTGCATCAAGAGCTGCTATCACTCTCGGATCCTACATCATCACCATCCTCCTTAAGATTTGACCACTCAATCGGGGCTTCCACCTGTGGCTTCAAGTTTGTCGTGAAAAGCTGGTAACTTCTCCAGTACATTTTCCAAACAAATTTCTTTTTCCAAAAATAACTTTGTCTTTGAAAGATCACTGTAGTAGTGAGTGTGTCATTCGGATGCCATGAATCTGATATGATCAAACTTATCCATGAGGTTGTCCTGAAAGCACTAAACACATATTATATCTTTCAACATTATTTGAATCATGCAATATGTGCAAGATTTGATCATTAAAGTTCATTGGACTATGTTTTTGGGGTTGCCTAGCTAAAAATTGGAAGTATATGATTTTTGACATGATAGGAACCTACCCTCAGTTACCGCGATCACGAATCAAAATCGTGTTTGCATTAATGCAGTCACGATTTATAACCGCGATCAGGACACCTGAGGCTAGTTCCATGTCAGTTCTAGGAGGTAACCCACAAAGGCATAGATTATTCAAATATAAAGAAAACATCTATACTATGAGAACATAACAAAAAAGGATATGAGACACTCTTGTAGCATTTGTGGGTTACCTCCCACCTAGCGCCTTAGTTATCGCTGTGGCATGATGTCTTTCTTCTTTTAGTATCACGAAGGGTCCTAAGACCCCTTGTCCTTCACTGTCTCATTTTAAACATTCACCACGAATACTACTTGGAGCTTCGTGGTTTGCTTCTTTGACTTGCAAATTTTGAATGAGACCTAATCTTCTTGCACCAAAAATTTCATCTACCCCAACTCTAGATCGACAATGGCTCCTCCAATGTTTAAGAAAGAATGATAGGCACCTCTTGGTCCATCTTACAATCCAATACAACAAAATCCACCAGGAAAATGAATTCGTCCACCTTTATTAGGACATCAAACAATATGCCCACCGATCTTTTTATGGATCGGTCCTCCATCAAAAGTCACATCAAAGTAGGTGTAGGAGTGTCTAATCCATGTTTTTTATAGATGACATATGGCATTAGGTTGATGTTTGCACCAAGGTCATAAAGAGCCTTTGCAAACTCATGAGTCCTAATAGTCCAAGGGATAGTGAATGCTCCGAGGTCATTTTTCTTTTTCATAACTTTGCTATCTATGATAGCACTACTCCTATGAGTAACTTCAATGGTATCACCCTCAATGAGCTTCTTCTTGGACATTAACTTCTTCATTAACTTAGCATATCCTGGAATCTCTTGTATTTCCTCGAGTAATGGGATATTTATTAAGAGTTTGCTATGTTTTGTCATAATTTTTCCCAATTTATTACTCTCTTTATCTTTATGCAACAGTTGAGGGAATGGATAAGGAACATGAATGGTTGGCTTTGCTTCTCCTTGCAGCTTTTTAACTTTGACTACTTCCTCATCGCTTTTATATATCTCTTTCTCATCATTTGATTTTCTTCTTTGAGGTGTCACCTTCTTTGCCTTGGCCTTGGGTATATTTTCACTCATATTTCCTATAAGGGGCTCTTCAAGTGCTTTCCCACTTCTAGTGGCAATCGCTAGGACTTGTGCTTTATTCTTTGGGTTAGCAATATATTACTCGAAAGTCCACCTCTAGCCCTTGTATTTAGTTATATGGAGATTTGACCAACTTTGGTCTCCAATTATTTGATGGATCCATAGTATGATACCACCATTTGGGAGAGTACATAGAAGTCACCCTTCAACTCACGAACCATTTTTTGTACCCTCAACTCTACTCAAGATTCGCGCTAAAATATCTTCAGTTATTAACTTTTTAGGGCCAATGACATTTGACTCTTTAGCCTTAGGCCTGTCATAAGGAGGAACATAGCAATCATAGTAATGTTCCCTATCTCTTTAGTCTCTATCTCGGTCATGATCCATCCAACCTTAGTTCCCACCTTGCCTTTGATAAGTACGCAAAAACCCTTGAGTAGTTTGCCAAGCACCGAATTTCTTCATCAAACTTCTTTCCCTCATTATCATCTTCATAAGTCTTTGATGTGATGGCATTTATTCATTTTGCGGGTACACCCATAACATGTTTCATTAGAAGCTCAAGTTGGGTCATCATCTTAGCTATGTTCTCCTCTTATTCCTCTTCTCATTTTCTTTGCTCATTAGTTACCATGGAGGTAGTAGTATGGGTCTTAGGAGCATCAGATGCCACCCCTAATTTTTCTTTGATACTTCACCTATCACATGGAAAGTCACAAAATAATGCAATTTCATAATAGAGCCACCTGCCACATTATCCACAATCATTTTTTTCAATGGGTCAAGAGCTCTATAAAAAAATTTGAGGAGCATCTTATCCAGGACCTCATGATTTTGGCATTAGGCTATCTTTCCATTAAACCTTTCCCACGCTTCAAATAATGGTTCTCCATTTAATTTCCAGAAGTTTACAATCTCATCCCTCTTTTAAAGTATTTTCAATAGTGGGAAGTATCTATCAAGTAACACCATGGTGAGCTCCTCCCAAGATGTGATTGAGCCGAGTAGAAGTGAGCAGAGCCATAAAATTGCCTTGCCCATTAGTGAAAATAGGAATAGTCAAAGCTGGATGTATTCTTGTGTAATATAGCGCACAAACTTCCACAAAGTTTTTCAAATGAATATTTGGGTCCTCATATGCTTGAACCCCATATAATCCTTACATTTGCAACATATGAAGCATAATGCTAGTCACATAAAACACACCATTTCCATTGGTTTGCGGGATGCGGATAGCACTTGTTTGCCTTGCCTCATTTAATTAGCCCTCATCATCTGGTGGGGCATCAACGGGACCAAAACTACTTGCATTATTGCTCATTGCTCCGTTCACACTTTGATCACCTACAAAATAGTCAAAAAAAATGAAATAAAGAAAATTACCCACTCCGAGTATTCCCAAGTAATATTAGCACCACAAAACTGAAATTTATTTTTCACTCCCCAGCAATGGTGCCATTTTTATAGCGCTCAACTCACTCCCATAATTAAGGGGTAAGGCGGTCATTGTCAAGTAAACCAATGTAAATTAGGGTTGAATATCAAGGAGTGAAAGCTATAGACTTCCAACCTATGGGTACTCAAGTTACTATATGGTTACCCGAAATGCTAACTAAAATAAAATGCATAAATAAATAGGGGGTTTATTTGAAAATTATATACACAAACTTCAGCAAACACGTAGTGAATGCTATCTTTGGTTTGAATTCAAGGTTTGGAGAAATCTTAGGATTATGTCTCCTTAGAGATGAATTGGTGGGACAATGTTGGGATTTATATAGCCACCCAAAACCTCAACCAAGCATCCCTATTTCTAGTATAATGCTCTTAACATGATTTACACTCCCAAAACACTTATTTCTAAGATTGCAAAAGGTAGTGAACCATAGACTTAGTTGTTCACCATTGCTTTGTCCCCCAATAACCCTCTTTTGAGGTGTTATAAGTTACCTAATATTTATCTAAATCTCTCTGTCGATGATGAAAAGGGGTTCTAGAGCTTGGAGCTTTTGCCCATTAAACCCATTTAGATATTTGGAGTTTTCACCCATCAAATTCCAACACATAAGCACTAGTGAAATCCATACTCAATATCTAAAACCCATGTAAACACAACAATACCTACAAAGAATCAAACTCTAATTTAACATAATCCCAAGACTAAATTATTTAGCTACTCATGAAGCATGTAAAGAAATATATACCATGTGGGTCACCAAAGCATTTATTCTTCAACAAGAAACTAAGAAATTTAAGCCTCAAAAGTTGATTATACATTTTCCTATTAGGGTTTCAAGCTTAGAATTCAAAACTATCTTATGAGATAAGCAATACCCAAAGAAGAAAGGGTTTTTGCTTATATATGATTTGGGGTTGTCGTTTGACCATGACCATGGTTACGTGACCGTGGTTGGGTTCCATGACCATGTTACTTTAACTGCCTTGATTGACCGTGACCGCGGATAGAGGAACGCGGTCATGGTAACTGAGGCTGATGTAGTCCAGGTCTTCAATTACACTCTTCCTTGCTCCCTTTTTATCATTTTCATATCCAACCCACATTTTTTGGTCATCTCAACTTCATGCCTGCAAAGAGTGGATATTAGTGCATCTATGCTTAGAAATTATGTTATTTATTCATTCAAACAAAGTAATATGCACGAAAAATAAGTGTGAATAAGTGGTAGAATCACCACTTATCAACACCTGATTTACCATGAACCTAGGCTTTGATACCAAATTTTTCAGGACCCAAACTAGGGTCTGGCTATTATAGGTATCTCAAGTTCGGCATGGATTGAAGACCACCATTTTGCCTAACCAAATAGTGCCAAATACCCTAATAGTAGATAAATTCTTAGCATATAACAAGATAGAAAATAATTAGCCCAAATACATCTAAGAGTGCCAATATCAATACCCAATCCATAGTAATATCCCAAAGCCTTTATCAAAACCAAAGACAATCTAAGTCGGGACATGCCCCTGATGATATCAAAAAATAGCCAAAAGAATAGTCTATCATAATAGAAAACCAAAATATTAAATAAGGTCTTCTAAAGTATGAAGCTCACCACTTCAATCCGGCTCATGAGTTATCCCACAATTACCTAGTCACTGCGTAGGAAAAGTAAAAGTATTTTTGGTGCCTGCATCACGTGGGTTACATCCTCTGAAGATGGTTAGCAGGTTGAGCACTAGAATGTAACTTAAGGATAAGGGATAAAGTAACGCCACGATCAATAATCCAAAATCAATCCAATAGTCTAAATGCACACAAGAATATGCATATACATATATATAACGTGTTGGGATAGGGAACAAGGCTTAGCATGCAATTTAAAAATCTTAACCTGGATATTGTAGCTTGACCTTCATAAAACTACCCATGAGCTATATGGTTCTAGTGACTCCCCCTAGTTGGTCCCCAATGTGGTTAGACACATGAATCGAGGGTGTCCTAAAAGGTCGGGGAATCCTCGTAACCTTTGCCATCCATGATACAATTTTATATAGTGTTACATAAGCATATGGTCATCAAAACCAACCCTTATGTCAGCAAACATGAGTTTATAGTATCAGTCCTTCTAGGCTTATACCTTCACGACTAGCTAACACTACCTTCGTTAAGCCCAATTAAAACATTTAAGATACAATCCAACCATTACATTAAAGATTCAATCATTAAGGCATCATTAAGTAGTATCGTCATATCGACTATAGCTTGTAAGAAATATCATTAAGCCAACACCTTGTGGAATCCTTATAGCCCAAACTCCATTATTAAAATCAACTTGGGGGATTCCTTGTACCCCATAATGTTTTCAAAACCATTATGATTGACTTTGGAGAAACCTTGTAGCCCACAAGGTTTTCAAAGCCATCCTTAACTATTTTCCCATTAATGCAATGTATTAGTTTTAATGAAATAAGTCAAGACACTTGATAAATCACATTCAAAAACCAATTATGCAAGTAGGTTGGGGTTCTTATCAATTTCAATACCAAAATTTAATTATTTAGGGAATCCTTGTACCCTTAATTACATTGTTCACAAGTTTGGGGAATCCTTGTACCCTTAATTACATTGTTCATAAGTTTGGGGAATCCTTGTACCCCTAAATTCATTCACCATTACCATGCACCCAAATAAGTGTACAATTAGACAATTCAATGCATAACAAATTAATAGTAATCATAGGAAAAATATTCAAACAATTTGTATCCAAAACCCTCAACCCATAATTCAAAACCCAGCATCAAAACCATGTGAATAATAAACCAATTCCATGCCATTAATAAAACCCAAGTGTAAGGAGAGAGATACATGCCTTAATCACCAAGAAACATAATAAGAAGCCTCCCTTAGAACCCTAGATAACCACTTTTTTTGAAACCTTAGCCTTGTCTTTAATGAGGAATTTGAGAGAGTGAAGAGAGTATTTTATATGTTAAAGTTTTGAAATAACCCCTTCTTGGTGCTTTATGGATGTAGGGTCTATGGGAGTAAGGAGGTAAATGACCAAAGTGCCTATTAAATAAAGCTGAAATGGTCGTCCAGTCTCTACAAGTGACCTTATGACTCTAGGGTCACCCTATGACTCGTGGCCCATATTAGTAGGTTAGACAGTGTCCATGAGCACCCACACTGGTTTGGTTATGAAAATCAACATACGAATCATATTGTGACCCTACAACTTATAGGGTCTGAGTCGTATTCAAGACAGAACAACCAAGGCTCTACATTGTTACCTTATGGAAGACACAATATGAATGAGTCTATAAAAGTCATTATGTGTAGTCATAGTGACATCAAAAACAATGGGATAGTATACTGGTTGGCCTACGATTTGGAATATATGACTTGTAATGAGTCCTAATGACTCTTGTGGTACAAGTCGTACTCAGAGTAGAACACTAGGCAAACATACTGGATAGTCTACGATTGGTGTCTTAAGACCCATATAGAGACCCTACAACCTAAACAGTGAGTTGTCGTCAGGACAGTGAGTTCAAAACTCAAAATTTCTCAGAGCCCAACACCTGGGGTGTTTTAATATATTGCCATAGTAGTTTACAAGAACCAATTCATATATAACAAAGACTACACTAATTTTTCATTATTTGCACACATTCCAGATATGATAATGAAGAATCAAAATGAGATACAAGCAACTGTTCCAAAACTTGATGAGGTGAAAAAAGTTGTTTTTGGTCTCAAAGGTTACAACTCATGCGGTCCAGATGGGCTTTTAGGTAGCTTTTATCAGGTTTTTTAGGAAATAGTAAAGCCAGACATTATGAGAATGGTAATTAATTTCTTTGAAGGTAAATCTCTTCGTAAATTAATTACTCATACTAATTTGGTTCTTATTCTAAAGAAAGACATTGTTCAAATTTTTTTGAATTTTAGAACAATTACTTTGGGAAATTTTGTTAACAAAATCCTTACAAGGATCATACATGATGGTTTGGAAAGGTTTCTACAAGAATTTTCTCTTCCAACTAATCAGGATTTGTCATCGGGGTAGTACCATTTAAAATATTTTGATGACCCAAGAATTAGTGACTAATATTAGAAAGAGTGGAAAACTATCTAATATAGAAATTAAGCTGGACATGGCCAAAGCATATGATAGGGTCTCTTGGTTCTTCTTGATGAAGGTACTACGAAAGATAAGCTTCTCTATTATTTTTATGGATATGACCTGGAGACTTAATTCTAAGAACTATTACTTTGTTCTCATAAATAGCCAATGACATGAATTCTATTATTCTATAAGGGGTGTGAAGCAAAGGGAAATGCTATCTCCTTTTTTATTCATCTAATGTTTTGAGGTTTTTACTAGGGCTTTAAATATATTTTTCAATGATGATTAATATGAAGGATGTGGAATAGCAAAATGGAGCCCTAATCTGATCAATCTTGCCTATGATGATGATATAATTTTTTTCCTTCTGCTAATAAATATCCATTGATGAATACTAGAAACCCTAAAAAGGTATGATAGAAAATCTAGATAGAAAGTGAATACAGAAAAGATTTTATTTTACATGCAACAAGTAATGCAGTAGTCATGGTTGAATAGTGCTTGCACATGAAGTGGGGTTCCTTTATAAGGAAATACTTTGGTTGCCAAATCATAATTTATTCTATTTATATACATTTCCAGCATTTCGAGACTTATCATAGCCACTTCAAGTTATTTATGACTTGTCAGAACTATCGGTGCAGTTATTGGGCAGTTTATTTGGGTCTAAGGCTCATTTTCCTATTTTGGAGATTTCGTTGTTAAGGAATTGATCTAAGACTAAAACTCCTAGTAAAGGACCTCAAATATGCCATCAACTCTAGAATATTGATTTTAGGCTGGAGTACCCTTGTTTTTGGCCTCGAGGCTTTCAACTCATTTTGGGCTATTGAGTGGTTTTATGAAAAATTGAACTATGGATGTGGGCACCATATTTAGTCAAAAAAATCTTGAATGAATTTTTTGATGGTTCCATTGAGTTTGAATGTCAAATTTAGTTTGGTATCATAGTTTACTTGCATTCAAAGGGTTTTGAATAAATCATGAGCTCCCGATCAAAGTCCATTTTAGACTTCGAAAATTGATTCCTTTGGTTGATAGTGCAACCGCTTAAGCATCCATTTGACCACTTATATGATAGTTTCTTTAGTGATATTAGGTCGCTTTAGTAGCCTTGGCTATTTAAATAATGACCACTTAAGCGATATTTGTTTTTTGTAGCAAATATTACATTAGCGATCCAGGTACCGCTTTAGCAATGCTCGCATCCTCACACCCAACAATTTTAGCAGTCAAGGATCCACTTTAGTGGCAGTCTCTTAAGAGAGTGGTAACCACTTAAGAGACACCTTAGGATTGTTAAATCCCCTTTCATCATCCAATTTTCCCATTATTTTCTCCGTCATTTTGAGAGCTTAAAGAGAAGGAAAGTATGGTGAATTATCCATTGAAATTAAGGTAAGTTATCCTAACACTCCTTTATCATTTCCAAATATTTTTTTCATCAATTCTATCCTATTTAATTATAAATTATTAAAATTTAGGTCTTTAAATCTTTAGAACTTAGGGACTGATTTTGGCCCTATTTATGCACCATTTATGCTCAACTCTTGAGCACACATTCTTTGTACTTTGAGAGACCTCATGATGGATTCAATTTTGAATTTCATTTATGAACTGCGGGCCCATTCTTGACCTAAATTCGACTTGACCTCTTATATAGCAATATGGATCTTATTTTACTCTTATTGATATGCAGGTTATTATTTTTATACCATGGAAGAATTTGAGATTATTGATTGAAGACGTATGATTTATAGATAACTCAAGACTTATGATTCAGTATTGAGTAAGCTTTGGCCTATTTTTCTTTATGAGGTGATATGTAGTGTAGATTGCATGCGGGGTGGGCATGATAGGACATTTTTATGATTAGATTATCATAAATTAGACTAATTTAGGATTTTGTGAATATAAGGGTGAATCGACCCTTAAGATGAAACAATTATTGTGGGTATAGGACCCTATCACCCTAGAACATAAGTATATTGAAAATTTTTTATGTTAATTATCCTCTAGTATTCAGTTTACTAATTGACTAGGTTGATTAGATTATATTTTTCCTAAATTATAGTATTGATATTGTATGGTTATATACTATTAGGCTCGAGGTTGTGGTTATGATACTAGTTGGACTCCAGGTGAGTATTCTACCCTTAGAAAAGGGTGTGATTCTAGTTATGGATGCTTAGGCACCCTATGTTGTATTTCTTGGATACTGGTGATGGAATACATACCATTATGTCCGTTCATTCTCTTTTAGTGGTATAATTCCAACCAAAACTATGATTTTACTATTATTTTATAAAAAGGGATTGATTCTCACTTTCTACTTATAAAATGGATTCTTTTATAACATGGATCATACCACCTTATTTACTGATTTATGAGATTTCGGATCTTAATATGATGTTTTTGAAATTAGAATGGGTAGATTTTATTCCATTATTTATCCACTCTTTTATCACTACTATTTACTTCAATCGTGAGAAAATTTGACCCTTTATGTTCTATTATGATAATTTAGTCTTGAAGTTGATCCCAGGCAATGGATTTACAGACTACACTCTTTCATCTATGGTTCGAGTGTGTGTATTATTATATATACATCCTTTTAGTATATGGAGTAGATTGATGATAATTGGAAATCCTAAATTGAGACCAAGTAGCTGTATAAGAATATTTTGAAATCCCTTATGGGCCCCTTTGCCTTTAAGTCATTATGACAAAGAAAATAGGTCGATGTAGGTCCTGCCTTTGCAAGATGTTGAGCTAGAGAAGATCTATACACTTGGTACATTATGGCACTTCAATCGATTATAGTACTATGGTTTTACTTTACATTTATTTATTCATATGCATTTTCTATCACTATTTTATTGTTTAGTGCTTATATCTGTCGGCCTCTTTGGGGATTGCATAGGTATAGGCTATGACTATTGTTTGTTGATTGTTGATTAAGCCTTTCAAGTTTATGGGACCCCAGTTAGGTATTGTTTGTCTGGACTAGACAATTACCTTATTATTGTTATTATGGTTAATTTGTGGTAGGATGATTATGGACTGATATAGACGTTGGAGGTATAATTTTGATCCCTTTCCTGTTATGATAAATTATATTATGGATAGTGTATTCATGGTTAGACATTTGACTGTAGGCCCCAATCATACTAGTATTAGTTTTCTCTCTTGGTTAGAATTTCCTAGAGAGGTTAGGTTGGCTACCTTAGGTTGTTACATTAGTTGTTACCTTAGCGTTCCAATGATACACAGTAAGTACATTATTTCCTAAATACGGCTAGAATATGATAGTTTATCCTTATTGCCTCTCTAGCTTTATTATGTTACCTTTTTGAATAGTTGTTCGTAGTTTATATTTATGCTCTACATGTTATTTATATTTCATTATCTTTGTATCTCAGTCAGTTGTTTCCTACAAAGTACCATGTGTTTAGTAATCATACTAGACTTCTACAGCCTGCAAATCATAATACGTGTTCCCACTATTATTGTGTGCATTTTATAGAATAGCTATGGATTAGAGATTTGGGGTGATATCCTAACATTCAAAACATTACTACTCTCCTTCTTGTGGTTTAGAATGATCTCTATATTATATTTAGAGATAGGTTACATGTACATTTACTTAGCATTTGACCTTGTACTCTTATTATATTAGAAGCTCTTATCCTGATTCCATCGAGTTTTGGAACTTCCTTATAAGTATTAGTCTTTAATCATATTATTTTACATTTTCCATCCACTTTTTTGAATAGTTCATTACTAGCAGTTCTATTCTTAGGGTTGTCTTACTTACTGATGGGTTATAGTAGGTGTCATCATAAACTCAAAAATTGAGTCGTGAAAATTTTGGTATCATAACCTAGGTTTACTGATATGTTGATACAAGATCTAAGTGTCTAATAGAGTCCTATGGATCAATATAGATACATTTTTATTCTATCTTTAGGAGGTTATAAGGCATTCTTAGGAAATTCCTACCTTGATTCGTTATCATGTGTTTGTATTTTTATGAACCTCTAGTATATTCTTTGACTTTATTCTATCAAGATGGATGATATGAGGTTATTGATAGATGTATACGGGACTTCAACACGTGTTTTAAGATTTTTACCATAGCGTAGGACCAGGGAGTCAGAGATGGATATCAACGATCTTCAACGTGAGCCAAAGGATTTTAGGATTGCCCAGACTCCAATAGAGTTTATGACTGCTCCAGCATTTCAAGATTCAATATTAGGGATTCTGAGACTTCTTAACCATATCTTATATTTAGAGATATGGCCCAGTTTATTGAGAAACTCTCAAGCCAAAGTTGGGGTAGTTAGTGTTCAGTGGGGTTCCTTGTCAGTTTTAGAGTATGAGATTGGGTTTCTTGAGTAGGCCAAACATAATCCTATGTTATATCCCTTAGATCATGATTTGGTGCATGGATTTATTAGGGGAATAGCTTTTCCACTCAGCTTGGCATTAGAAAATTTGATAGCAGCTGGGTCTTCCTTCTTTTAGGGTGTTGACTATGCAAGGACCACTAAGAGAGCATGTATTGAGACTTATGGGGATGACAGTAAGAAGCTGCATCACCAGTATAATGCTATTTGTCTTCCATTCGAGAGTGAGGATCTTCCTGTAGATATCAACTTCACTTGTGTCCTATTATTTCTAAAAAGTAACATCTCAAACTATAGGTGGCTCTCAGATAAGTCGTAGTTGCCATAGTAGGCAAAGTTCTCTCTAAGCTTTTCAGAGTATCCAACATAGATCTTGAGGTTATAGCACCCATTTTGGATAAGTGGGTGCAGTAACTCAAAGTATTTAGGAGCTTGTCTTGGTTGTAGAGAGATTGTCATTGGTCTAGGGAGTGCCCTAGATCCGAGTTGGATGTTTAGATAGGGTCAACATAAGTTTCTTTCTAGCCTAGAGCTCATGAGATATGTTACGATTGCAGGGAGAATGGTCTTTTAGTAGAAAGTGTCCTTGAAATTAATTGGTTAGCCATATAGGTTTAGCTGGTGTTTATCTATATTAGGACTTTACGGTTTTATTACGACTGTAGAGAGACCAATTATTAGTCCATAGAGTGTCCCTAATAGGGGATTATTAACCATTTCTCTCATCTAGATCAATCTAGCAAAGATGTGGCACCTTCAGTTACAAGTAGTGCACTTAGTTCCTCGGTTGGTGATTCAAACGCTCAATCCGAGTTTGGACCCACTTAGATTTAATCTTTTAAGTACATCAAACTTATGACACAAGATTCCACAATGATAGTTGTGCCTTTTATTTCCTAGCTTTATGTCTCAACCTAATTTATGTTTTATTATGGAACCTACTTTATCCTGACAATAGGTAAATCAAACAATAGCACGGAGTTATAAGCTATGGTCTAACTTGGTAAAAAATAGCATACAAGCCAAAAATCAACATTTAAAGAGTTAAATCAAAAGAAAAGCAATTATAATAGCCTAATAGGTAGATAAAAAAGCAGAAACTATCCCAAGATTCAGTAATGCCAGTACAAAAGCTTCTACAACTAAACTATAAGTACTGAATAGTTGAATATAATCTTTCTCAAAAATTAAAGACTTTAATAACCCTTCAGGTCACTTTCTATATTTCTGCTTATTTTTTCCATTATAGCTTATATATACTTCCTTAAGTAATTTTTGACTTACTGGAACTGACAGTTCGATTATCGGGCAGATCGATTGGCTTTTAGAGCCAATTCTCTATTAGGAAATCTTCACTGGTTTCAAATGGCCACTGAGCAAAACCTTCAATCAAATAACCTCAGAAGATTTTCTTTCAGTGGTTCGATGCTTGTAAGGCAAGCTTTCAAAAGCTTAAGTATTTATTAACTTCAGTTCTTATCTTTACCTTTCCTGAGGAGGGTGTGGGTTTTACAATCTTTTATGATACTTTTGGTGTTAATTAGGTTTTGTGTTAACACAGGAGGTTAAGGTGATTGCTTATGCTTCTAATCAGTTGAATCCCAATGAGAGAAATTACCTTTCCCATGATTTCGAGTTATGTGCAATTGTTTTTACTTTGAAGTTATAGAGACACTACTTGTATGGAGTCCATTGTGAGATTTTCTCAGATTATCATAGCCTTCATTATTTCTTCACCCAGTAAGATCTTAACATATGGCAGTATCGTTAGCTTAAGTTTCTTAAGGATTAAGGCCTGACTATTCTTTATTATTTGGGTAAGGGTAACGTGGTTGCGGATGGCCTTAAGCTAAATTTCGACTAGCATGGCCATCTTAGAACTTATTTTAACCTAAGAGAGGACTTTGGCCTTAGAGGTTCAGTCTTTGGATAACCAGATGGTTAGGCTTGATATTTTAACATCGGGTGCGTATTGCCATTCATGGAGGCTAGGTATTCTTTAATGGAATAGATTTAGGCTCATCAGTTTGATGATGTTGGGCTGAGAGTGATTTGGGATAAGGTCCTGAGTAGTGAGGCTAAAGAAGCCTTTCTTAATCCAGATGGCATTTCAAGGATTGAAGGTTGGGTTTGTGTGTCAAGAGTGGGTAACTAGATTAGATTAATTTTGGAAAAACCTCATTATTCTAGTTATTTTATCCATTTAGAGGGGACTAAGATGTATTGTAATTTGAGACAATATTACTGGTGGGGTGGTATGAGGAAGGATATGGCAGATTTTATAGCACATTGCCTATGTTGCCAGTAGGTGAAGGCTGAGTATTTGAAACCTGGTGGTTTGTTTCAGAGGTTACCTATTCTCGAGTGGAAATGGGAATGGATCGCTATGGACTTTGTGACTGGATTTCCTCGTACTTATCATGGTTCTACGAGTATTTTGTTTATTTTGGATTGATTGACTAAATCTTCTTATTTTATTTTGGTATGGTTTCCTTCAATTTTGAGGGGTTGGCCTATATCTATATTTGAGATATAGTTCCTCTTCATGGACTTCCAGTGTCTATTATCTCAGATCGAGGTTCAATGTTCACATCTCACTTTTGTAAGACTTTTTCGGGGGAGTTGGGTACTTGGGTTGATCTTAGCATAATATTCCACCCCCAAATTGACAGTTAGTTTGAGTGGACTATTCAAGTTTTAGAGGATATGCTCTGTGCTTGTATGATGGACTTTAGAGGCAAGTGGGAGTAGCATCTATCCTTGGCGGAGTTTGCGTATAATAATAGCTATCATTCCAGTATTGAGGTGGTTCCTTTTAAAGATTTGTATGGAAAGCATTATCTCTCTCCAGTTGGTTGGCTTAATGTTTCTTACATAAGACCTTGAGGTATAGACTTTCTTTGTGAGTCTTTGGATAGAATTCAAGTATTTAAGATAGACTTCGATCGGCTCAAAGTAGGCAGAAGTGATATGCAGATCGTAGGATTTATGCCCTATTATTCTGTGTTGGTGATCGTGTCTTCCTTTGTGTGTCACCAATGAATGGTGTGTTGAGGTTTGGAAATTGGGGAAAGCTTAGCCCCAGGTATATTAGACCTTTTGAGATCCTTTGGTCTATTGGTGATGTGGCTTATGAGTAGGCTTTTCCCCCAAATTTGTTTGAAGTTCACACAATTTTTCATTTTTCCATGCTTTGGCTTTATATTCCAGATGAGTCTTATGTCATTCGTTGGGCCTCAGTCCAGTTAGATGAGTGGTTGTCTTTTATTGACAAGCCTATCTCCATTCTATCCAGGGATGTCATGCGATTGCATTCTAGAGTTATTCTTATGGCCAAGGTCCAATTAAGGCATCGACCTATAGATGAGTTTACTTTAGAGGTCGAGTCTGAGAAGCATAGTAGCTATCCCCACTTTTTGCTAATTTAAGTATTTCAATATCCCATTGATCTAGGATGAACTAAATTCTTAGAGGTGGATGATCTAACGACCTGACTTTTGGTGATTTGTGTGACATATTTATTTCTACATGATTTGAAATATTTACCCCTCCTCATAGTTGTATTATAGTATTTTTGTGTTGTGGGGATGATGAGCATAGTTCCCAATAAATTTGAGGCATTTGTGCAAGTTTGTGGTTTATGGTGGCTTGAAAAGCCTTATAGCTGACTTCAGTCAATATTTATTGATCCATGTGTTGGATGGCAAAACAAATTGTGCCAGTAGATCTAAATCATCGATTTTAGTTTGGTAGCATGGTCGGCATGGTTTTATGGCTTTTATATCTTATTTTCACCCTCGATTTATAGAGTTGTAAAACTAGGTTTTGGGGGATCAACTCTATGAAAATGATGTCTTTTCAAAAATTTGATATTGCCAATGAGTCCAAAATGTCGAATTTATAGAGTAGCATAGTCCATTTGCATTTTAGAGATTTTGGATGAATCTCGAGGGCTCCACAGAGACTTGGAATTCTCCAAGTCTCCACCTAGGGCACCACTCAGTTGGTGCACCAGTTTAAGAGATATTTTGGTCGCTTAAGCGACCTAGTTGAGCATCCTAGATGTCGCTTATACAACTCCTACGTTGCGTACACGACCATCTCTTAAGCTACAACAGGATCATGTATGCAATACCCATCGAAAGGCAAAATATAACGTAAGCAACACCAGGTCGCTTAGGCGATAGTCTTTTAAACGACTTGGTGATCATATAAGTGATGCCTGGGTTATTATATGCCCCACTTTTGCAATGTTTACATCATTTTTGAGACTCAGATCTTGGGGTTTAAGTTTTTGAGCATTTTCTTTCATTTCTAAGCTTGGGTAAGCTCCCAAACTCCTATTTCAACTACTTTTCTTCGATTTGATCATTCAAATCTTATTTAAACTTAGAATTTAAGACGATGTTTGTTTGGTTCAGAAGGCCTAAAAATAGAATTCTTCGATTTAAAATCCCAATTTTAACTCAATATCACTTGGGTTTTCTCCTATGAGTTCCTTTAATTTTTGAAAACATGTTTTAGGATAAAAATTCCAATTTTACCCTTCTTTTTGGGAAACCCATTTCGAGGATCCGCTTTGTCTCGACTCAAAAATAGGCAATATGGGTATTGTTGGCTTTTTTTTGATGCATAGGTTCTATATTTGTATTTCTTAGTTAATTTCAGGACCATTCATGAGGGAATAGCTCTGGATTAAAGGCTTTTGGGATTGATTTTTGGCACTAGATGTAGGTTATGGCTTAACTTTCTTTAGACTGGGTTGGATAGTTATAATAATGTAAGATCATGCTATGGGTATGATATTATATCATAAAAAATATGTTTAAGTGATTCATGTACCCATGTAGGGGGTTTATATGGATAATATTTGGAGGTTTTGAGTTATTATTTACTATGTATGACCATGTGGGGTCTTATATGATTTTATTGGCCTCATATCGATATATGTAATTTTGGTTGTACTCTTTTTGGTGGAAAATCCTAGATTTTGGGATCTATGTGGTATCAATGACATTTCTTGCATGTTTCACTTGATGGTTTTTGGATTATATTGGATCATAGATGGTTGGTTGATTTGAGTGGATATTTGTCTTAAATGATTGGTATATAGGTTGGATATTGGATATTCTCATTTTGGTTGGTTGTGAGCATTACATCCTTATATCATATTCATTCATGAAACATCGGTACCATCGTGGAAATACTGGAAATAATGGAAACACTAGCTTTTTCTAACAAAAAATGTGTTATCTTTAAAATCCCTCTACCGATGTATGTGCCAGAGAGGGGATATGGATATTGGTATTAGATATTGATTGTATATAGGCTGTCAACCCCCCCCCCCTCCCCGGTTTCTATTCCAAAAGATTTAGCTCATAGTTGTATACGGAGGTTGTGCAACAACATCATGCATCACATCATCATCATCATCTTTACTACACTTCATATATTATGCTTATATTGTGATTCTATTTCTATCTTTGACTTGATATCTACCATTTGTTCTATCTTCCTAAACTTGTATTTGATGTGCGTGTATGTATGTTCTTTTTTTCTCTACATGTATTTATTATAAGTGTTTATATTAGAACTGTTAGTGGAGACGGTGTGGGCTACCGTTTGAGACATTTTTTGATTACAGGTGATGTTCCCATAGTTTGTGTTTATATTCTTTATTTCTACTTTACTCAGTCAGCCTATGATACCTAATAAGTACAAGTGGACTGTACTCATCTCTACTATGCCTTTCGGTGTAGATCCAGGTATGAGTGCACCATAGGGATAGTTGATTCAGGCATACGTGGAGCCCATTTAGGTAGCGGTTTATCTATACAATCG
Source organism: Capsicum annuum (assembly GCF_002878395.1). Taxonomy (NCBI): domain Eukaryota; kingdom Viridiplantae; phylum Streptophyta; class Magnoliopsida; order Solanales; family Solanaceae; genus Capsicum; species Capsicum annuum. The sequence goes on along the minus strand of NC_061116.1, from coordinate 105,512,198 downwards.
GATCTGACTTCTACCTTTTTCTTACCTAGACTATATCTTACTTGTATTTAAGGATAGAGTTTTCTCCTGTTAGCATATCTTATGTATTTTTTACCTCAAGTTGTACTAGTTAGTTCTTACACTATGACACTAGGTTTTGGGATTTGGTTGGTATCTCGATTATATTTCAATTTACTATATATATGTGGTTCGACATCGCTCTAGGGGTTTTGCCTTTGTTTTTGTATTGATTTTCATTTTATATATGTAACACCCCGTAGTTGTAACACCCTTTTGATGTTTCTAAAATGATCTTTAGGTCTCCTGTAGAGATTGTAGATCATGTGTTGATGTTGTGAGGGTGTTGGGAGTGTTTAAGGACCTCAAAACTAAGTTGGCATCACAAACTAGAGCTTAGGCAATGGCTAGACATCACCATACCATCGCAAACGTTCACTGGAAAATGTTTGCCATAGGGTTTACATCGCAAAGCCTAATTTTTTCATGCAAAGCCTAATGTTTGCCATAGGGTTTGCATCACAAAGCCTAATGTTTGCCATGGAGTTTGCACGAGAAAACCTATGACCAAGTGGTGTTGAAACTTCATTTTTGAGTTATTTCGAGGGAAACCAAGTAATTTGACTCTATATAACTGTCCCGAAACATAACTAGACGAGATTGATAGTCCCTAAACATGTTTTAATCCTATCAAAGTCATTAGTTCATCATCTAATATACAAGAGGAGAAAAATAACTTAGGGTTTGGGAAATCAAGCTTGAAGGTTCAATTTTTTTGTAATTTCTTCGTCATTAAGGTATATAGGGTTATGAACAAGGATACCTCTTTCATCCTTCTGCCCAAAACTTATTTTTTTCTTAAGATTTCATGATTTGCAAATTAGGGTTCATACCCAAACTACTTTGTTTTGAGTTTATGAATTTACAAGTGATTTATGTATTGAAGTGCATGTTTATCTCATCTATTTATGCTTTGCCTTGAAGGTTTATATCATGAATTGCACCTCTTTATTGTGAATTGATATTTTTGAATGATTTCAAGATGATTGTTTAGAATGAAGCTTTATTGTGAAATTCTGAAAATTTAAGTACATATTCTTTAAACCCAAGTATGAGTTTTGAGATTTCAAGAAGACTATGGTCTTAAGCCTCTTTTATAAGTTGTTTACCAATATTTAAGAAAGAAATTGATCTTTTGATCCTAAGCTAAGGAATCCACATTATTCATATAGTTCATTATTTAAAGAAAGAGAAGCACAATTAGATTTCATTATAAACCCTTGTGCTCTTTTAAGGCAGATTTCCTAAAAGTCTGAGCATATAAGTATGGGAGTAGTACTTAGCACCGAGTTGGGTATGATTCCAAGGTTCATTCCACTGAACTACGAGCCACTATAGGTTTAAGTTCCCATAGTGGGCTAAGTCAGTGATCACTTAAGATAAGATTCTATTCCAATGGCAATGGTAGAACAGCTCTCCCCAACGTGGGAAAGATGTTGGACTCCATGACAGATCACATGGTTTATGTCGGTTAGAAGAAACTCCCTAAGACAGAATAAAAGAAAAGCTTTTAGAACTAAATGTTGTGGCTTACAAAGTTTATCATTATACTTTACTACTCATGTTTATGATTTTACAGCTTTGTTTTATTCAATCCCAAGGTGAGTCATTTATACATAGCATGCATTATTTGAAAGTTTATGAGTACATTGAGTTATTATTTTACTTATGCATTCACCCCTACATGCTCAGTACATTCCAAAAGTACTGATCCACATATAAGTCTATGTGCTACATTGTCTCATAATGTAGGTACCAGCTGCAGCCCACATATCATAATCAGATAGTGTGCAGCTTCCAGTCAGCAGGTGATGAGTCCTTTTTATTCGAGGTCTTGAGTCAATCACAGTTCTAGTAGCATCTTATTTTCTTTATTCAGTCGTATTAATTTACGATAGATAGGGGTCATGTCCCGGCTACCTATAGTCAATATTAATAGAGGCTTCATAAACAGTTAGTATAGTTGATGTATTAAATTTTAGTTTTTTTTGTATAACTAGAGTTATAATCTTTTATACAGTTTTGTAGTGAACCTACTTAGTAAATTCATACCTTTCACTGATTTCTTTTATATTAATGTAATTTATTTAGTTTCTCACGAGTTATGCCAGTATAAGGGTTAGCTTGGGATCACTTCTGATCCTATGCACCGTGTCACATTCAGGGGGTAGTCTCGGGGAATTACAATATCAGTTTGGGTGATAGTCTTACTTATCAAGGTTTGTCGTGACAAGTGTCATCATGACCCCTTGATTTTTAAGTCGTGATAGGCCCGTTTACGAAATTGTACTTTCTAAACAACATAACATCTCTCTATGCTCAAGGAATTTTCGCCCTAAAAAATTGGTGAATTTCGAGCTCTAATGGTGCTAAAATCAAGCCCCTAATTTTTAGGGATTTTACCTTAAGATGGAGACTTCAATCATGAAATTAATGAAAGCTTACCACAAATTTGGAAGAAATACGTAGATGTACTTTACCCAAGCTCCAAAAAAACCACAAATGATTTTTCCAAGAATTCCCACTTTTTACGATTCACAGTTCTAGTGAATGGATAAAAAGTGTTGAAAATCGGGTTAAGTAGGGTATTTATACCCTTCCCAGGCCCACAAATATTGCTTAATCTGGCATCGAGTCGCTTAAGTGACCAGGTATCACCTTCACAACACTGGAAGCCTTAGCATACGTTGCGTAACTGACATTTGTATCGCTTAAGCGATGTTCACTCACAAGACACACACTTTGATTACATGATACCAGTGGACCAAGCCAGGCCACTTCAGCGATTGGTTGGTCGCGTGAGCGATGCACCAAACACTAGCTAACAAACTAGGTAACAAACTAACCACTTTATCCAATAAAGAATGGAAACCTCACCTACTTCACCCCACCCCAACCCTCATACCCCCACACCACATACCCCTACCCCTATCACATCTTCCCTTTCCCTTTAACAATATAGATACATACCCAGATGTGGCACTGAAGAAAAACATATATGAACCCACACACATAATACATTTCATACACAATTCACACTCACCATCCAAAATACTCACAAAAAATGCTCACTAGATAGACTAAAATATGCACACCATTCACATACAGAGAGTGGGATCAAAAACAAACACACTGGCCACTCTCATATATATACACTAATAGCAATAAGAACACATACAATGATAAGCCTACACAATTATGGCATAAAGGGAGGAATTTAAGAGAAGAAGGTGATTGGAAAAATAGTAGAGAGAAAGAAGAAAAACCCATAATAAAATCAAAAGAAATAGACAGAGAAGTGAAAGAGTATGGAAATATAGAGGGGAAATTAGAATCAGAGAGAAAATGCAAGAGAGGTATGATTCCAGCAAATTCTCATCAAAAAACATTGTTGCCTCCGAAACTTGACCTATTTTTTCTAATTTCATCACCTCCGAGATCACCGGAGCTCTGACTTAGGAAATTTGGTGAACCCAGCTCCTTTTCAACCAAATGCACATCATACAATCATTCCCTTCCCTATTTTCAACTTAAATCTCACCGAAAATAGAAAATCAATGATCAAACCAGTTAAGTCCAACCCATTTCAGTCTATTCTAACAAAGTTTTGCCGGAAAACAACCAAAATAAAAAATGGGCCAGTCGGGTCGATTGGATTATTCTAGATTATTAGGTTTGTTGTGAGTTGGATTTGATGTTTCATCATCGAGGTTTGTTTTGAGGTTACCGGCCGGACTCCATCTCGTTTAATTGAGTAACACTTGAATAAAAACAGCATTAAGGTCCATTCTTTATCTCATTCTCGATTCATCTAAATTGTTTGACACTTTGTGTGGTAAATTTACTGATGTGTGGATTTTGTTTTCATTGATATTGATATGTTTGGATCATCATAAGTGATTGTTAATATTGATTGTTTGATTGTTTAAATTGAATAATTGAAAGACTTAAACTCAATTGGGAATAAGTGGGCCGAGAATTGAAAGTTGATAAAGTGAATTTGTTGTGTTCTGATTCATTGATTGTTGTTGGATTAGAAATGGACGTTAATGTTATCAATCTTGATAGTATCATATTTTAGGTTGAAATCGATACACAAAATTTAGGTTTTGGGGTAGACAACTGTAGGATTCTATATCATTAAATGTGTAAATGTCTGTGTTGAGTGATATCTCCCCTTTCATCGCATTTCATCAGATGTATTCATCCATCAGGGAATGCCTCGAGGTCATATTGTACTTATTCACTGGGGAATTCCCCAAAGTAACATGTACGCAAAGGAGGCTCGTGATCAAGGCCCGAGGCATCGGGTAAAGCATAGCTAGGACAATTAGAATAGTTTAGGTTTTATTTTAGCATTTTATTTTTGTTTGTAATAAATTGGAGTGGACACTATTTTGGGATTTTTGATTACTTTTGTTGTTTGTTTTCTTGTTTATGTGTTTTGTTGGTTTATACATTCCATAGTGTCAGACTAGATGATATAGTTCACAAAGCAACCGTGGTCGAACCATGGGACCAAGGGATACCTAACACCTTCCACTCAATTAATAGAATTCCTTAACCAGAATCTCTGTTTCAGGACTAGTTTTGAAAGAGTCAAAAATTATTTAGAGAAAAGGTTTTCCAAAGGTGACTTGGCACACCAGATTTATGCCAAGTGGCAACTCTAAGTTTTGATCGTTAAAAGTCTTTTTTGAAATAAATTTTTTTGTTTTATCACTTAATAATAAAATCCTTTTGAAAATTAAAATCATAATATTTTGGTTAAAAAAGGGGTGACAGCTTTTGCAACTCTGTTGGGGATTTTTCAAAATTTGAGCTTATTTTTTGAGTTTTATTGGCTTAGTTTGGCACTATAGGTATAAAGACATTTTGTTTGTGTTATTGCTTTATCATTGTTGGATGCCTACGTACTCTTTGTTTATAATTTTTCCTTATGTGTTACCTCTTTATATTTGTCATCATATACATTACCCCGAGTCACTTCTTTCGCAATAAGTCCCGTAGTACACGTGTGTACATAAATATTCATTGAGTCACCCTTATTTTAGGAGGGGGAGTCTTTGAGTGTATGGAGTAGGTGGAAAGATGATGCAGCCACTATCAACCATACGCTCCCTCGAACAGCCTTGTTAGTGGACCCCAGCCTAGGTCAGCCTATAGGGCATGTTTAACTGCATCATGTAGAGATCTAGTGATGAGTGGTGATTTTAACACTTATTTGCACCAAACATTTGTTCACACTACTATGTTTTGTATAAGAAAATAAGACATCATCATGATTTAAATGAACTAACATCCATATTTAGCAGGTATATGGCTAAAAGAGTGAAAAAAATATAGATTGTAGCTAAAAACTAATCAAATGAAAGCAAACCAAGTGCAGCTGGAGACCTGGAGCAGTTTAGCCGCAGTTACCGTGATGCGGTCCTTAGGCCGTGATCGCGGTCAGTCAAAATGGTCAGCATAATGCGATCACAAAGCATAACTACAATCGCGTAGGTGTGGTCGCGGTCAAACCTATGCGATCATGGTTCAGCGAGAATATGACCCAGGGCAATTTTGTAAAATTACATGGATGAATCCCAAACCTCATATAGGCAAATACCCTTTCTTATTTGGGTATTGTTGACCTCATAGACATTCTTTTTTTATTTGAAAGCAGGAAACTCTATTTGGGCAAGTATGTAACTAATTTTGGAGGCTTCATTTCTTAAGTAATTTTGTAAAGAATGAATGTTTCGGATAATCCTTACGGTATATTTCTCTTTACTTTCTTCATGAGTAGCTAAGTAATGTAGTCTTGGGATTATGTTGAACTAAAGTATAATTGTGTGTGGATGTTGTTGTGTTTGCATGAGTTTTAGTTGTTGAATATGGATTCCACTATTGCTTGAATTTATGAGTTGGAATTTCTGGGTGAAAACACCAAATCTCCAAATAGGTTTGATGGGTGAAAACCCAAGACTCTAGAAAACCATAACCATCCTTAAAAGAGGGATAAAGTTGAACATATGGTAACCCATCACATCCTTGAAAGAGGGTTATAGGGAGACAAGGTAGTGGTGGACAATTAAGCCTATGGTTTACTATATTTTGCAATCTTAGAAATAAGTGTAATTGGAGCATAAATCATATAAAGAGCATCATCCTAGAAATAGGGATGCTTGATTGAGGTTTTGGGTGATTACGAATGGTACACTTGTTAAGTGCTCGAAAGAGTCAATCGGTAAAATCATTGTGGTTTTATTGAAAAGATTGAGCACGGACCTTCGACCTAGCCTATCTTTTAGTTAACAACTAAGCTTTATGTTAAACCATCATCAATCCACATGTTTTTACCTTTAGGTAGACATAATCCAAAGATCTCCTCAAATCTTGATTTTAAATCAATAGTGTCATATTTGTGAATTGTTAATCAAAAATCGTTACAAACCAATCCCAAACTAATTCCCTCTATTTTATTTTACATGTTGTTTCTGTTGTCATTTCGGGTAACCTTTTAGTAATTAGAATTCCCATAAGATTTGAAATTTATATTTCATTCTTTATGGATTTGACTCAAATACAAGTTGGACTATTGATAACGACTGCCTCACCCTTCAAATATAGGAGTGAGTTAAGCGTTATCAAAATGGCATCGTTGTTGGGGATTGGAATATAGATTTACTTGTGCGGTGTGATTATTACTTGGGAATAATCGGGGTAAATCAATAGTGTCATATTTGTGAATTGTTAATCAAAAATCGTTACAAACCAATCCCAAACTAATTCCCTCTATTTTATTTTACATGTTGTTTCTGTTGTCATTTCGGGTAACCTTTTAGTAATTAGAATTCCCATAAGATTTGAAATTTATATTTCATTCTTTATGGATTTGACTCAAATACAAGTTGGACTATTGATAACGACTGCCTCACCCTTCAAATATAGGAGTGAGTTAAGCGTTATCAAAATGGCATCGTTGTTGGGGATTGGAATATAGATTTACTTGTGCGGTGTGATTATTACTTGGGAATAATCGGGGTGGTATAATTTACTTTATTTGTTGTTTTTGAATTTTTTAAGGTGATCGAAGTGTTAACAGAATAATGAGTGATAATGCAAGAAACATGGGGCCCTTTGATGGTCCCCTAGATGATGAGGGCCAACTAAATAAAGCAGGGCAAACAATAACAATCCGTATCCCACCAACTAATGGGAACGAAGCCTTCCATGTGACTGATGGTGGGTGTATTTATGCATTCTAGCATTACTATTCTAGCTTTTTAGCCTTGTTTTAAGGATAATTCTTATGCTATATGTTTTGACAATAGTATAAATGAGCATTCATGTGTCCAAGTATGTTCTTACAATGTTTAATGGTGTTTCCACATGAGTTTTGATTCAATTTGAGCATTTAGAGTTTAACCAAGAAAACTACTGTGACTAGCTTGAGCAAGGTGTTTGTCAAGACTATTGTGTTGGGTTATAATTTGTTTTAATGAGTTACTAAGGTCGTTATTATCTATTTATATGTGAAACAACTTATTTATAATGTTCAAGGGTCAATTGGATCAAGAAAACATTCAAAACAAAGAGCTGAAAATCAAAGTAAAATTAGCCTATGGTTAGCTCGTGTTTTGAGTTCACAGTCTTGGATGTTGTGTTGTTCTGATCTATAATTTGTGGTTTTTAATGATTTAAGATGCTTTTTTAATGGATCATGATGATATATTAAGGATATAAAAGCTTCAAATCAAGTAGAAACAACTCAATAAGGCTCGAAATGGCTCAACAAAACCGAAATACAGAAATTGACTCCATTAGGAGTCCTGAAATGTATTGGACCGTGAAGGGCACGTGAGAAGTCCGATGGACTTATTTAAAACACCACTGTATTTGTAAAATTATTTAGTTTAATACCCATTTCCACGTGTAGATATTTATGGAGGGTACGGAGGCTCCATGATGCGGTGAAATCGTAGTGAAATTCTGGAAATTGACTCACTGATGGTCAAAATGGTGGACCACCAGTCTTACGACTGACCACCAGTTCGACCACCAAGTTATCATTATCATTATCTTTGTTTCATCCTTTATCATAGACTCTATACTTGAAACTCTCTGTAAGGTAGTATTTTTTTGAATTAAGCAAATCTTGTGGATCTAATCATTCCATCTCTATTGAAGATTCAAGAACAAATTCTTGTAACCTTTGTAAGTAAATCTTGAATTTATTTATGAATAATACAAAGATGATTTCTATTTCTTCTATGGATATGTGTGGCTAAGCTCTCATAACTAGGGTTATGGGAGCCTTGATATGAAAAATAGATTTTGGGTTGTGAATCCAATTGAGTTCTATGAGTAATGGATATTGTATAAACCTTTCTTCACTTTAATGACTTTTCTTGATTGTAAACTTGAAGAGTGAGCCCTTAAACATCACTTGTCCGAAAAGGAAAGTGTGTGTTGGGAAAAGAAAAGGTTTACATGAATTCTCAAGGCTCTAAACCTTAGATTAACGATGAATGCCTTAGCAGGATTGATCTACATGAGAAAATAGTTGAATAAATAATATATCCCTTGAGTTTGAGAGAATTGAGGGATAAATTACCCAATCAAGTTGAGAAACTAATGGGTAAATAATAGGAATCAACTACTCTTACAATGGAAATTGTTAATTGGAACTCATAAGTGATTCACAATCCGAATTGTTTAAGCATCTTGGTAACCATAACTCTATTTTGTTCTATATCATTGAATTACTACTTACAAAATGAATCAATAGTTTGAATACTCTTGTTTCAATTAATTAGGACATAATTCACAAATTAAAAAACCTCATTTTATCTTTTCGTATCATTTATTTGAATTCAACTTGTAGCTATAGTTTCAAATTAGTTTAATAGCCACTCATATTGTTTCCTGTGGATTCGACCCCGACTCCAAAGTTGGGTAAATATATTGACGACGACCGCCTTGCACTAAATTATCATGTAAGTTGAGCGTTATTATAAAATGGCGCCGTTGTCGGGGGAACAATTTGGCGTATTGAGTTGGTTTGGAATTTTAGCTTACTTGATTGAATTTAAACTTGTAAAAAATTATTTACTTTAATTTTTTATTTTATTTTATTTTATTTTTATTGTTCTTACACCTTTTTGCAATGTCAACCTGGATAGATGGTTTTTGGAGTGTGACGATTCGTGTGACGATTCTTGTGATTATTGTGGGGGACCACATTATGAGGCTTACTATTCATATTTTGATGGAACTGTAACTTGGTGTTTAAATTGTGGTCAAAGTGATCATTCTAAAGATATGTGTGCTGCCACGATTCAAGCGGACAAATTAATAAAACAAATTTTAGAGAATCAAGCACAATCGTGGGAAGAGCTAAAGGAGTTACCACTCCCACCATGTTTACAGTGGCTAAACAAAGAAGAATATGAGGAGGACATTAGCCAATTTAAGGATAAATCTCAAGAATTACAGTCACTTGATTGCCATCTTCATCTTGAGACTGACATTAAGAAGGTAAATAAAAGTGAGTGTGTAGTAGATAGTGTAAATTTTGAAGTAGAATTAGTTGGGCCTCACTCAAAGCATTTTTCCACATTATGTATAGATGATATCTTGTCTGTGGAATCATCTAAAATATTGGAAGAATGTGAAGATGAGGAAAAAGCATCCTATATTCTTTATTTTACACTTGATAAGCAACATAAAAATGCACCTCACTTTAAGATCGAGTTGTTTACCAAGCATCATCCATTACTCGGCTTCTTAATCTTTGTACCACCCCCTTATGAGCGAGGGAAAAAGATGGATGATAAGTTGAGTGTGAAATTTATATCCTCACGGTGGAGAAAAAAGTTGATTTGGGTCGAGCCGCGACACTAAATTAGGCGCTTCTTGAGAGGCAACCCAAGCTAAGGTATTTTTTTCAGTTTTGTGTTAGTTTTTATTTCACGTAGTTTTTGTTTTTGGTTGAGTCACAGGTTAATTTGAAGTCTGAGTACCATAAACTTGATCTAAGGAGCATGGCATCAAATAAGTGTGGAGTCATAAGGATCTCTTCGATGTGAAAATGCATCTAGCTAGGCCTAGAGGCCTCAGGGAGTATTCCTATCACTTCATTTAATAATTCACTCTGAGGACAAAGTAGGTTTTTAAGTGTGGGGTGGGGAAATTCCCAAATTTTGGCTCAACTTAAAAATTTTAGGTTGGGAATAAGTGAGATATTCTTGTTGGTGCTATTTTTGATTAGATGATGCAAGTGAGTTTGTTTGTAAAAACATGTTGAATTGTGTGAATTGCTATTTTTGAGACTCTTAGGCTCATGATGTGACTCTTGTATTTGTTGGCTTAAAAATTAAATTCATGTTGTTGTTTGGTTGAGAGTCTATGATGATCCTATTGAGTTGAACATGTGCCATGTGCGTGTAAGTTTTTTGTATATTCCTTGTTACATGTGAAGTCTAGAACTTGCCCGGTGTATGTGTTAAGCAAAATAAAGAATGTGAGTTTAGGAGATGATTTAGGCATTTCTTTGATAGCCTTGTTTTATACCTTCTTTTGCCTACACTTGTGCATTATCTTAGTTAACCCCATTGAGACTTTAGCCTTTTCTTGGAAACCCCATATGTAGCCTAATCCCTTTATTGATAGACCATAATTTGATCCAAAAAAAAAAAGCTCCTAAGTGTTTTAATTAAAAAAAATTAAATTAGCAAGGAGTTTGTGAAATTGAGGAAGGTGAAAGTGAAATTCTAAAGAAGTGTTCATTGTGTGTCCAAATTGTTATGGTTAGGAGCTATAGAAAATATGAAGGCAATTTTAGTTTTTGGTTGCCTAATTTTTGTTGCAATGAACATGTTTTGGCCCTGGTCCATTTAGGACAATGTGCACCTCAACCAAAGAGAACAGCTTTAGTTGAGGGTGGCTACTATAGGGGTGCGTAACAACAACTGTGTATGAAGATGAGCTGGGAATTGATTTATGATATAAAAGGAATGTACTCCTACCATAGTTTTTGTTAATGCATTGAACAAAATTGAGGTGAAATGATTGATGTTTGAAAGTAATGATTTGGGTTGATAGAAGGTGATTTTGAGAGGTTTGTCATGTATTAAAGCGCTTCGGAGAGGTTAGTCACTATTTTTGGCCAAAATAGTTCCTACTCGTTCCTTAGCCTACGTTTCAACCAGGAAAAGACCTAATTGATCATAAGCTTTACATTCGACTATTAGTAGAGCATTATACTAAGGGCAAGCCTATGGTTCATTATGTGTAACTTGTGAATTCTTCGCAAGAGTGAGCATAATTTGATTCTTGCCATTATTATAAATTGCATTATTTTGAGTGTTTATGGGTACCTCTCTTGTTGTGAGGGGCACATGTTTGATAAATATGGGTGATTTGTAAGATGTATTTTACTGAAAAATGAGCATGACATTGCCAACAAGGAGAGTAAATTATTGAGGCTAGGATGTCTTGGAAATAGGATTCATGAGCTTTCCATTATGTTTGTGACTTGCTAAGTGTAGAAACTTGCATTTTATGTAGTTATTGTAGTACTAGATAAATGTCTTTCATATAGTATAAGAGTAGATTTCCCAACTCGTGATACTTAGAGTGAAGAGTTGTTCGAGGATGAACAAGGTTTTAAGTGTGGGGTGTTGATGTTGGGTGTATTTATACATTCTAGCATTACTATTCTAGCCTTTTTGGCCTTATTTTAAGGATAATTCTTATTCTATATGTGTTGATAATAATATAAATGAGCATTCATGTGTCCAAGTATGTTCTTACAATGTTTAATGGTGTTTTCACATGATTTTTGATTCAGTTTGAGCATTTAGAGTTTAACCAAGAAAACTAGTGTGACTAGCTTGAGCTAGGTGTTTGTCTAGTCTATTGTGTTTGGTTATAATGTGTTTTAATGAGTTATTAAGGTTGTTATTATATATTTATATGTGAAACAACTTATTTATAATGTTCAAGGGTCAATTGGATCAAGAAAACATTCAAAACAAAGAGCTGAAAATCAAAGTAAAATTAGCCTATGCTTAGCTCGTGTTTTGAGTTCACCGTCTTGGATGTTGTGTTATTTTGAACTCTAATTTGTGGTTTTTAATGATTTAGGATGCTTTATTAATGGATCGTGATGATATATGAAGGATATACAATCTTCAAATCAAGTAGAAACAACTCAATAAGGCTTGAAATGGCTCAACGAAATCGAAATGCAGAAATTGACTCCATTTGGAGTCCTGAAATGTATTGGACCATGAAGGACGTGTGATAAGTTCAATGGATTTATGTAAAATATCAATGGATTTGTAAAAGTATGTATTTTAATACCCATTGGCATGTGTAGATATTTATGGAGGGTACGGAGGCTCCATGATGCGGTGAAATCGCAGTGAAATTCTGGAAATTGACTCACTGGTGGTCAAAATGGTGGACCACCAGTCTTGCGACTGATCACTAGTTCGACCACCAAGTTAAAACAGAACTCAGTATTTCAGTAAACTCAGTGAAGGTCAAAATGGTGAACCAGCAGCTTTGCGACTGACCACCAAACTGACCACCAGATTTAAGATTTCAGAAAACTCACTATTGGCCAAAATGGTGGACCACCAGTTTTGCGACTGACCACCAGACCTAAAATAGAAGTCCAGATTTTAGCGTATCTAGTGAAGGTCAAAATGGTGGACCACCAGTTTTGCGGTGGACCACCAACTTGGACGAAATTTTTCTGAATGCAAATTTTATTTCTTTTTTACTTGGGAACATATAAATACTAGTTTTAGGTTTTATTAGATTATCATTATCATTATCTTTGTTTCATCCTTTATCATAGCCTCTATACTTGAAACTCTCTGTAAGGTAGTATTTTTTTGAATTAAGCAAATCTTGTGGATCTAATCATTCCATCTCTATTGAAGATTCAAGAACAAATTCTTGTAACCTTTGTAAGTAAATTTTGAATTTATTTATGAATAATACAAAGATGATTTCTATTTCTTCTATGGATATGTGTGGCTAAGCTCCCATAACTAGGGTTATGGGAGCCTTGATGTGAAAAATGGATTTTGGGTTGTGAATCCAATTGAGTTCTATGAGTAATGGACATTGTATAAACCTTTCTTCACTTTAATGACTTTTCTTTGTTGCAAACTTGAAGAGTGATCCCTTAAACATCACTTGTCCGAAAAGGAAAGTGTGTGTTGGGAGAAGAAAAGGTTTACATGAATTCTCAAGGCTCTAAACCTTAGATTAACGATAAATGCCTTAGCAGGATTGATCTACATGAGAAAATAGTTGAATAAATAATATATCTTTTGAGTTTGAGAGAATTGAGGGATAAATTACCCAATCAAGTTGAGAAACTAATGGGTAAATAATAGGAATCAACTACTCTTACAATGGAAATTGTTAATTGGAACTCATAAGTGATTCACAACCCTAATTGTTTAAGCATCTTGGTAACCATAACTCTGGTTTGTTCAATATCATTGAATTACTACTTACAAAATGAATCAATCGTTGGAATACTCTTGTTACAATTAATTAGGACATAATTCACAAATTAAAAAACCCCATTTTATCTTCTTGTATCATTTATTTGAATTCAACTTGTAGCTATAGTTTCAAATTAGTTTAATCGCCACTCACATTGTTCCCTGTGGATTTGACCCCGACTCCAAAGTTGGGTAAATATATTGACGATGACTGCCTTGCACTAAATTGACATGTAAGTTGAGCGTTATCAGTGACTAGCATCATAATTCACATGTTGCAACTGAAAGGATTGTACGAGGGTCAATCCTTTGAGGACCCAAATATGCATTTGAGGAATTTTGTGGAAGTATGTGCGCCATTTAATATAGCACACATTACTTAAAAATCCATTCAGCTTCGCCTGTTCCTATTCTCACTAACGGGTGAGGCGGTTTTATGGCTCTGCTCACTTCCACCCGGCTCAATTACAGCTTGGGACGAGCTTACTATGGTGTTTCTTGATAGATACTTCCCTCCATCTAAAATGCTTCAAAAATGAGATGAGATTGTGAATATTCAGCAAATGAATGGAGAGTTATTGTTTGAAGCTTGGGAATGATTTAATGGAAAATTAGCCCAATATCAAAATCATGAAGTCCCAGAGAAGATGGTTCTTGAGGTTTTCTATCGTGACCTTGATCCATTAAACAAAATGGTGGTGGATAATGCGGCGGGTGGCTCCATAGTGAAGATGCACCACCATGCCGTCTTTTTATTGATAGAAGAAGTGTCCAAGCAAAATTGGGTTTGGCATACTCGAGATACCAAAGTTCCCAATATCCCTTCCACTACTTCTATGGTAATGAACAAATAAAGCGGAATGAAGAGAAAGACGAGACCATGGCAAAAATGATGACCCAACTTGAACTCTTGACAAAGTATATTGTGGGTGCAACTGTGAAAGCGGTAATCACCATAGCATCAAAATCTTATGAAGATGATGAAGAAACATAGAAGTCGGATGAGGAAATCCGATATTTCGCTAACTACTCGGGGGGTCCCACCGCACCTATCAAAGGCAATGTAGGAATCAAGGTTGGATGAACCGCCAGCAGGATAGAGACTGGAGAGATAGGGAGCGTGATAATGACAATTATGTTCCCCCTCATGATTGAGCTAATACCAAGGAGTCAAGTGCCACTGACTCCAAAAAATTCAAGATCGAGGATGTGTCAACAAGAATATTGAATAGAGTGGAAGATATGGACAAAAGGTCCATGATTTGAAAGGTGACTTCTGTCAACTATCTCAAACCGTGGTGTATCAGTCCACCGCTATCAAGTAATTGGAAACCCAAATTAGGATAATCTCCATGCAATTAGATGTTTGGTCTAGAGGTGGATCCCTAGAGACACGATTGCTAATCCAAAAGAATGAGCCTCAAGTTCTAGCAATTATCACAAGGAGTGGAAAGAAACTTAATGAACCCTCTAAAGGAGACTTGAGTAAGAAAATGCCCAAAGCTAAAGCAAAGAAAGAATTACCTTAAAGTCAAGAAGAAACTGGTGAGAAGGAAATTGATGAAAGTGATGAAAAAGTGAATGAGGTTAAAAATCCACAAAGTAATGCAAGGCCCACAATCCAAGTTATTCCCCCATTCCCTCAATGATCGCATAAAAAAAGAGGAAGGTGACAAATTGAGGAAGTTCATGGCAAAACTTAGAAATCTATCAATAAACATCCTATTGCTTGAGGCAATCAAAGAGATCCTGGGATACGCTAAGCTAATGAAAAAGTTGATGTCCAAAAATAAAATTGTTGAAGGTGACACCATTGTGGTTACTCATGGGTGTAGTGAAATCATGGATAGTAAGGTTGTGGAAATAAAAGATGACCCCAGAGTGTTCACCATTCCTTGCACAATCAGGATGCATGAGTTTACAAAATCTCTGTTTGACCTTGGTGCGAGCATTAACTTAATACCTTTTATCATCTACAATAAGATTGGATTGGATGCCCCTACACCGACCTCTTTACAACTCTTAATGGCAACCGGTCCATTAAAAGGCTGGTGGGAATTTTGTTTGATGTTCTTGTTAAAGTGGACAAGTTTATACTCCCAACGGATTTTGTGGTGTTGGATTATGAAATGGACCAAGAGGTACCTATCATCCTTAGTTGTCCTTTCTTGGCCATCGGAAGAGCCATCATTGATTTGGAGATGGGGTAAATGAAGTTTAGGATACAAGAGGATGAGGTCTCTTTCAAAAAATATAAGATAAAGAAGCAAACCGCGAAGCTCCAAGTTGTTTTCGTGGTGGATGTGGAGAGTAAGAGGGTGAATGAGGAGGGTCTTGAGGACCCAAATTGAATATGGATATAGAATAGGAGAGCAGAACTGCTCTCAGTTATCGCAATCACGATCCCCAAGCGCGATTTTGGTCACCTGCATATCTGTGTTGTGGTCACCTGACCGTGGTCCAGTCATTTCACACACTCCCTTTCAAGTTTCTCTCTAATTGGGCTAAATTCTGGCAAAATTATGAGCTCTCCAATAGCATCCTTGCATCCCTCTTGCATCATAAAACAGGTATGTATCATAAATCCATTCTCTTGTTTTTGTAAATATGCCCTAGAATACATTATTCAGAGAGGACCTAAAGTTGTAACGCCTCTAAATCTCATCTCGAGACGTCACACGGTGCTTAAGGCTACAAGTAGCTCTAAGTTAACCCTTTGAGCCTGTTACTAATTCTAACACCTGCTTTAGGATAAATTAGCTAAACAATGATGACTTACTGTGCCAACTATAATCCAAAATAACTGGAAACAATGCTGGATAGCAAAAATACTGATAGTCTAGAGCACAACTTCAACTGATAATCTAGTCTGACAAAGCCTCTACTACTCAACTGAAGAGACATTGGGACAGACCCCCAACTAACTTGTAATTATCTAAAAGTAAAACTCAAAACACTATAAAAATGGGAAAGTTACAAATATAGGTCCTCGAACCATGAGGACTCACCAACTGTGGCATGTAAGTAAAGGCACTCAGAAATCGCGATCACTGCTATGATTGAGCACCTGAACCTACATTATAAGACAATGTAGCACACAGACGTATATGTGGATCAGCACTTTGGGAATGTACTGAGTATATAGAGGTGCATGCATTTACATAAAATAATATCAATACTCTTTAGTAAGATCATGCATGCAAATAGGAATGACTCACATAGCTTGAATATGTCTAAAATGCAAAACTCATGAATCATGAACAGTGAAGTATGTAACACAAATCTCATGAGTCATTATACTTAACTTTAAAATCTATACTCTCATCTTATTCTCAGTACTTGAAGGCTAAAGGAATCTTTAAACAATACTTTCAAACTCATGCTTTTATCTCATGGAGACTAAAACTTCTTTAAAACTTAAGGACTCAGAACTTTTAGGAATTTTTAGCACTTGGGAACTCTAGAACTCCTTTAGACTTAGGACACTTGGAACTCGAGAGTTTCTTCTAATCGACATAAACCATGTGAGATACATGGAGTGTCCACATTAGGGAGAGTTATTCTATCCTTTCCATCGGAGTAGAACCTCATCTTTAGTGATCACTACTCAGCCTTGGGACCATAAATCTCGAACTTACAGTGGCACATAGTTCTGGGGTATGAGACCTTAGAATCAAACCCAACTTGATGCCAAATACTACTTCCATACTTAGCTCAGAACTCTTAGGAAATCCACCTCAAAATAACTCAAGGGTCTATAATGAAGACCAAAATGTATTTCTATTAGCTTTAAATCATAATCAATGTGGATTTCAATTCTACTATGACCAAAAGACCAAATCTTTCTCAACAATATCAAAGTACTCAATTCATGGGTGCATATAGCACAAAAGTTCATAAAATTGCAAATCTCAAGTAAGGCTTAATGACCCATAATCAAATCTCAAGTTAAGACTCATCAAAATGCATACTAGATGTCATAAAGATTCATAAATCATATAGAAAATCTGGAATTTTCAACATTTTGCCCTAAAATCTCAACATACTCATTTACTTCAATTTCTAGAACCTTGGAACTATTAAAATCTCAAGGAGTAACATAGGGTATAATACCATACTTCAATTTCATAAGAAACATAGAAAATTATATATTCTCTTAATAAAAATAACTTTTGGGCACAAGGACGAAAGAAGTGTCCTTCTTCAAACCCTACATACCTTTGATTATGACTTGGATGAACAAACTTATTTAAGACTCTTCTTTTTACTCTTAAGAGAGGGTTCTTGAAGCCTTTGACTTGGGAACCTTGAATCTTAACTCAATTTATAAAACCTATGGTAGGATCTTGTAGTCCTTAGAGAAGGAATTTGTTTTTGTTCTTGATGGAGAAACCCTAGCTTTGAGATGTTTGGATGAATAATAAATCCCTTAGCTTCGTTCTGGATATATCTGAGTGTTAAAGGGGTGTGAAAAGACCAAAAAGTCCTTTTTAAAGATGACTTAAAATCACTAGACAGGATATACGATGGTGGGGTGCGACGGTCCATCATTGGGTCGAAGGTCTGTCGGTCCTGACCGTCGCACCTAGGCCTGATTTGGACTTTCTGCCTTGCCTTTGACGGTTGGGTTGATGGTCTGTCGCTGGATCGATGGTCCATCGTCCTTACCATTGTGCCTTACCAGAATAAGGTCTCACTACATCCTCTGCGATAGTTTGGGTGATGATCCATCGCAAGCTCGACGGTCCATCGACCCTATCCATCGCACTTGGGCGATTTTACTACTTTCTGTAAAATAGCCATATATTTCTCTTTCGATGATGAATTTTGACAAAATGGGTATCGTTGGAAAGATAATTTAATTTTCCACACAATAAAAAGTCATTTTTAGGAAAATTCAACAAGGTTAAAACACTTAATCACTTTGGAAGTCACTCCTTAATCTTTTAGGGCCGGAATTACACTAAACTTGACATTCTCTAAAGGCTCAAACTATGAGGGAACTTTGCAGGGTCTTACAAAAGTCTTGATTGTTATGCTTTCCATGTTGTCATACTTGGTATTAGTGTGGTAATGTCTACTTGAGTAAGGTATGCACACAAGTCAGACAATCTTGAGTGCCCAAAAATATGTGAAAATATAGAAAAATAAGGTGTGCCTACCAAGTGTTTGACACATTACCCAAAGGAACTTTCAATTATGATATTTGTATTTTAAAGGGCACATTCAGACACTTATTAGCATTGTTCAATTGGTGTTCATGTGAATCCATATTGTAGATCATGCTAGTGGCTTATAAATTTGGAAGAAATTTAAACACAGAGAGATAGCATGAAACCAGCCTCAAGTATCATAATCGTGGTAATGCGATCGCGGTCATGGCTCGTGATCGTGGTAATCGGGGCCAATTTCCTGCCATGCGAAAAATGTTGCACTTCAAATTTTTATCCTAACACTACCAAGCGCCCATTCCAATGAGCTTTAGTGAATAATAAGGTATAATTTGCATGATAAGATGTCATTGATTGATATAATGTGTGCCTAGTGATTTTAGGACAACTTCTTGAACAAGAACGATCACATTCGATTCATGGCACTCGAGTACCACACTCACTACTACAGTGATCTTCTAAGGATAAAGTTGCTCCCAAAAATTGGTATTTGCTTGGAGAATGTGCTGGAGAAACTATTGGCATTTCATGAAAAAGCTGAAGCCACATGGTGAATGTGCTTTACCCCAGATCCCTTTATTTTAAATGAATAATGGTTTCGTGAATTTTATGCTAACATTAGTGAAATGTCCTTCTAGAACCCATTCAATGTGACTATTAAGATTCGGGGCAAATCGGTAAAAATTGGGGCTAAGCAAATCAATGATGTTATGGTCTCCAATATGCTGACATGGGTAAATTCAAAGAAAAGGGGTGTAAATCGGGGAGTTGGTTGGTGAAAAGGCTATGCCCCAAAAAGAAAGTCTTTTGGCAAAAGACTAAAAGCAACATCTCCATGAGAGACTTTATTTTTGAGGCTCAAATATAGTTTCACATTATTTGTAGACGAGTCTCTCCTTGCACCCACATGATAGTAGTCCCAGATCTGCATGCTCGAATTGTTGCTTACATTCTAGACGACATCCTTTTGGATATTGGTCAACTTGTGGTCAATGAAATGGATCACTTCAAGAACCAAAGTGGTACACATCTATTTTTCCCCTCTTTGATAACTGAGATTTGTAGGAGAGTGGGGGTTGAAGAGTATGCTAGTAATACATAGGTGCGTCTTGGTGCTCTCATATACCCCCTTGAGGATTCGAGGAGAGGGCGCACCTGAAAGAGGAAAAAAGATAAAGATCAACTTGGAAAAGTCGGTATGTATTGAGTCTGAGTCTCGTAGGCCAACCACTACCGAACCTTTGATAAGATAGGAGTTGATATTACAGCTATCAGGGAGCTTGTGTCTAGTTTTATACAAAGACCGGGAGAGATTTCCACCACCCATCATTCATATGTGTCACATGCTAATTATGAGAAGTACAGAGAGGACCAAACGAAGCAAGAAGCTACCATTGATAAGCTTGAGAAAGCCTACTCCTCTTTAGCAGAGTCACACCGCGACCTCTGTATTAAACATAAGAAAAATAATTACAAGAGAGAAAAAGATGGATGAGTAGTTTATTAAGATTTGGAAAGGGATGAAGGGTATATGGAAAGTCCTAAAACTCCGAAATAGACTTGCTTCCTATTAGGTGAAGAGTGATGATGAGGCCCTAGCCTAGCGGATTGTTTTTTAGGAGAATGGTGATGATGCAGAGTCTAAGAGTGAAAATAGCCCTTGATATGATTTAGGGGAGCAACCTTATCTCTTTTATCCTTGATTATTTATGTAGTGGGACACTGCTACCTTTTCAGTTGGGGATATCTCCTTATTTATTTGATTTGGGCTTGTATTATTGATATTTATTCATATTTTTCTACTCTTTTCGATGATTCTTATTTTTATTTGGGTTGTAATATTTGATCACTCTGATGGTGGCCACATTTGCATGTATTAGTTACATTGTTCTTAGTTTATTATTTTAGTTTAGTTTTACCTCGATGAGTTTTTCCCTATCATAGATTGAGTGATGACATTTTTAAGGGAAAAGCATCATGGTTGGGTTTTTAGACATGAATACAAGGGAAGTCTAAGTACCCGTGGCATCAGTGTCATAAATGTAAGAGAAGTCTGAGTACTCATGGCATCAAGGTTATAAATGCAAGGAAAGTCTGAGTACATGTGGCATTGATGAATTGGGATCGTATTCATACCCATTAGAGAAGTTGAGTAGCCATGTGGGTGGTTCTCCAATATTAGAGTCATAATGTGAGACAATAACTTAGGTTGTTGCTATGATTAGCAAATTATGCATTGTTTGGATATGAAACAAACAACCCCCTCTATTTAAAAATTTTGTGAAATTCAAGGGCATGGATGTGAGCAACCTTGTGATAAAACTTTTCCTCTTTCTATGACTCCAAAAATTAAATTCTAAAGAACAATGAATAATCCATCTTTGTCTCAGGCGGAAGGAACAATTGAACCCTTTTGATGAAATTCGTATGCCATGTGTGTGAGCTTATTTGTCTACATCTCATGTGTACTTGTATCATGTGGAAATTTCCCCATTAGTCTTTCAAAGCTAAATTTTGATTGTTCTTGGTTGGTAAAATGATCATGGGACATCTTGTGACATTGACAGCCCACTTTAGCCTAAAAAGCCTACCAATACATAGGAATTACCCCTATTCACCCTCTTTGAGCCTTTGGACTTTTCTTTGGCAAACACATTACAGGCCATGAACCTTCTATTTTTCCTCTTTTGAACCCTACCCTCCTTGAACTTAAGAGTACAAATTGAGGCTAAAAGCCTAAGTTGGGAGTAGTAGAAATGGAAAAAGGTGTAGTTGGGCCATTAAATCATAAGAAAATATCTACAAGATTTTGTTAATAAAGTAATATGGTTAGAAGAAAGAAAATATCTAACAAACAAAATAAAGGCATGATTTATGCAAAAAAAAAAAGAGAAAGAGAAAAGTGGGAAAACCAAGAAAAGGCAAAGTAGGCAAAATAGTAAAGAAAAGGAAGTGTCCCAATAGCAAAAAGTGATGAGAGTATGATGTAGAAGTTCAAGGAGGGTTTAGCCTTATTTTCCTAAGTTGATATCCTACCCTACACTACCATACTAAACCTACATTACAAGCTCAAAAAGTTCTTTGTAATTCCCAACCAAGTATGGTCATTGTCGTGGCGATTGAAAATAGGGGCAAGACTATGGCATGGTACTTGTTAGCATGAAGGATTTCTTGAGAGAGAGAGTGTTTGCACTTAAAATTCCTTGTTGAATGTTTGGTAACTAGGTGTGTGAAATTTTCTTTCTTGTGAGGAGGCATGTGAACAAGTTGAGGCAGGTGATTTTTTCATCTTCCGCACAATGAGATAAAAGGAAGTATAACATGGTTGTGGTCCGCAAGTGAGTCATTTCTAGAGTGTTAGTAGTTGTTACATGGTTGCTCCCTAAAGTCTAATGCTTCTTTCGAATATTTCATTTTATGTTGAGGGGTGCAGTTGAAACCATTTTGCCCATGTGTGAACAACTTTTTATGGTAATAAACAAGTTGGAGTCGTTATGATATTAGGTAATCTAGTGTGGGCATACATGTGAAGTTGTCTCATAGAAAAGGGTAGAGTTGCTTGATGACAAGCAAGGTTTTAAGTTGGGGGTGTTGATGAGTGTTGATTTTATCACTCATTTGCACAAAGCATTTGTGCACACTACTATGTTTTGTATAATAAAATGATACATTATCATGATTTAAATGCACTAATATCCATATTTTCTAGGTATAAGGTTGAAAGGGTGAAAAGATGTGGATAGGAGCTAAAAAGGGATCAAATGGAAGTAAAAGAAGTGTAGCTGGAGACTTGGAGAAGTTCAGCCTCAGATATCGCAACCACGGTCCCCAGCATGTGGTCACGGTCAGTCAAGATGGTCAGCATAATGCGATCAAGGAGCACAATAGTGGTAACGTAGCCGCAATTGCGTAGCCGCAATTGCGTAGCCGCGATCGCGGTCGAACCTACATAATTGTGGTTCAACTCGATATAACCTATGGCAGTTTTGCAAAATTTCATAGATGAATCCCAAACCTCATATAGGCAAAAAACATTTCTTCTTTCGGTATTATTGACCTCATAGAAATTCTTTTTTGATTTGAAATCAAGAAACTCTATTTGGGAAAGTGTATAACTAATTTTGGAGGCTTGATTTCTTAAGTATGTTTTGGATAATCTTTATGGTATATCTCTCCTTACTTTCTTCATGAATAGCTAAGTAATTTAGTCTTGGGATTATGTTGAACTAAAGTATAATTGTGTGTGGGTGTTATTCTGTTTGCATGAGTTTTAGTTGTTGAGTATGGATTCCACTATTACTTGAGTTTATTAGTTGGAATTTGTGGGTGAAAACCTCAAATCTCCAAATGGGTTTGATAGTTGAATACTCCAAACTCTAGAAACCCTTCACCATCCTTGAAAGAGGGATGAAGGTGAACATATGGTAACCTATAACATCTTTGAAAGAGGGTTGTAGAGAGACAAGGCAAAGGTGGACAATTAAGCCTATGATTTACTAAATTTTTCAATCTTAGAAATAAGTGTAATTGGAGTGTAAATCATGTCATTATCATCCTAGAAATAAAGATGCTTGATTGAGGTTTTGGGTGCCAGTAGAGTTTGAACTAATACTCAATTTTTTTATCAAATCAATTCTTCACCGAGTTTCTTATCAAGAGAGGAAATACGTTCTCCTAAGACTTTCACATATAAGCTCAATATTATTTTTGAGAAATCGAATTATTAATTTCTGCAACAGTTACCTTAGAAACTTCATTATCAATGAATTTTTGAAATACAGAAAATGTAATACCCTTATTATTAGGCAAAATAAAAAGAGTTTAAGGAGGGTAAACAGTTTTAACAATATTACCACTATTATCCTGATATGATCTTTCAAGCACCTTAACATATAATGGCAAGTATGTGGTTATAAACCATGACACAAAACACATAATTTGATTATGCAATGCACATGTTTCATAGGATTCTTGAGAAATATTATTCATCTCACCGGGACTATAAGTCTCAAAAAATCAAGTTCTAAATTGGTTCTATTTTTTTAATCAAAAAATTCCTTTTTACTATAATTTCTCGCCTGGGATCCAGGACTAAGATTAATTTGGTGTAGAATCATTAAATATCATTTGGATCAAAGTTCATTTCAAAAGCAGTAGGAATATCTGTATCAGATATATTGTCGCTAACTTGAACAATATTTGTTAGAGAATTGACTTTCACTTTCTCTACGAATCTTGTAGAGGCTGAGTCAATTGTGTGCAAAGAAGCTGTACGGCTTCTAGCTGGACCATATGATGGTTCTACAGGAGAAATATGATGCATAGCTGACAATAATTTAGGCATAGAAAATGAATGTCTATTATAAATAGTAGATCTGTCATCGAATTGAATACAAATCCTACTATCCGGACTTTAATTCACATGCGATAATTCACTATTAGTTAAATCATCAATGACTTGATTCTAAGATATAACCAAATTTAAGGTCCAAGTAATGGGAAAAACAATCTCATCCCATTTAATAAGCCTCCTTGTGGTGACCTTAGACCTTGCAAAATTAGTCTCGACTAATATAGTCTGATCTGATGTATCGTATAACCTACATCGAGGATTTAACGTAGTTAATAATCTATAATAAATTCTGTATGACAGATAAATAAGTTCAGATCCAGGCGCATTATTATAACCATGCATTTTTACATTTAATGTTAAAACATCAAGTATATTTGCATCAGTCAAAAATAATTGTAAATTTGACTGAGTATTGAAATAAATTGGACCATAGGCCATAATGGATTCAATCGAACCCACTAAGGACTATCTAAAATTTAGATTTCTAGCATCTCTGAGAGCTGCTAAGAAAGTTTCTGGTAACCCTTTAAGAGTTAATGGTTTAAAAATAATTTGAACTATTCCAATATGCATAAAGTTATAATGATTTTTATATATATCAATATCGTGTTTATTTAATAAACGAATTGTCTGTTCTGACGAATTTAATGCCAAAGACTGTTTAGTCGTCTTTATTATCTGTTTAGAAAAAACTTTATCAAGCCAACCATAATAATAAATGATTTTAATATCAACCTTTGGAATAGTCCACTTGTTTAACAAGTCCAGATTTTGAGGTATATCTACCTCTTCAAGTCGAGTACTCTTAGTACTCACATCTCACATTTCCATGAGTAGGAAAAATCATATATATGCTTAATAGTTCAGATCTATTATATAATAACCACGAAATCCCTAGGCTCTGATACCATTTACAAGATTTAAAAGATATGGAATTTAATTATTATATTAATATAATAATATTTATTTTTATTTTGTAAATAAACAGTAGTATCGCATTTAGTGTACATCAATAGTTATTTTTAAACAAATTAATCTCCTATCGTGTTATATAGTTGATGTGATGTACAGGTGCAAAACACGTACACTTAAGTGGTATATATATATATGTATGTATGTAATGCCCAAAGAACCTATCCCGAGACGTCACACGGTGCTTAAGGCCACACACAGCCTTAAACTAACCCTCTGAGCCCGTTTTTACTCCTATAATTCACTATGACAATAATCGAGCGGTAATAAGGAAGAATAATCATGCATGAACATACTGAGATACTAAGTAATACTGTCTTGTACAATCAAAGTACTAACGTTCTGTACATACTGGTACTTTAGTCTGACAAAGCCTCTACTACATAAGACTGAAGAGCCATTGGGACAGATCCCCAATTGACTCATACTGAACGAAAAAATAACAACCATCAATTAGCAAGACAAAAACCATGAACATAGGTCCTCGAACCATGAGGACTCACCAACCGCAGAAATGAAGATGAAGGTACTCAAAAATCACTGTCGCTGCTGAGACTGAGCACTTGATCTTATATCACGAGGAAATATAGAATACAAAAGAGTATGAGAGTCAGTACTTGGGAATATACTGAGTATGTGGGGGTGGATACAACATTTTAAATAATATCATAAATTTATAAGAAAACCATGCATGCTGACAGTAATAACTCTCTTCGCTTGAATTATCTGAAACACTATTTCCATAAATCATCAGTAATAACACGTGCTTCATAAATCTCATAAATCATTCAGCTCAACTCCAAAAGCTTTGACTCATGACTTAGAGAGACTCGATAATTCAAGGTATTTAGATCATTAGGGGTTCGGGAGTTTCTTATAACCGACATAACTACTCCATGTGAGCCGCATAGAGTTTAATGTTTTACCCTCCTAAGGAGAGAACCCCACATTGTCAGGGGTGTCATACTCTTGCCAGGGAGTACAACCTCAATCTCATCATCACAATCTCATACTCGGGCTTTTGGCCCACAATTATCAACATCAATCCTATGGTGGCACGTAGTTCTGGGAAAATACCAAATTTCCCGCTCGGTGCTAAATACTCCTCCCAGACTCAGCTCAGAACACGTTAGGAAATCCACCTCAATCAATGTCAACTCATGGGTCTATCATGATGACCAAAACAATAGTATATCTCATCGGTAAATCATATACGACTGTGGATTCCTAACTCGACTCAAATTCAAACAATTTTTCTCAACATCAAGTACATTTGCTTATCAAATCATTTCAAATATCAAAAATTTTCAAGGAAATATCATAGGACTCATTCTTGACTCTCAAGTTCAATATCAATATGTATTCAATAATCAACTTCTCATGGAAGTCTTAAATCATGACACTTATCTCAACTTATTCGAAAATCATCAATACGTAATGATAATATATAACTCATGGAATAAATTCTCAATTTAAGAAACATGATG
Source organism: Capsicum annuum (assembly GCF_002878395.1). Classification (NCBI taxonomy): domain Eukaryota; kingdom Viridiplantae; phylum Streptophyta; class Magnoliopsida; order Solanales; family Solanaceae; genus Capsicum; species Capsicum annuum. The sequence goes on along the minus strand of NC_061116.1, from coordinate 105,485,641 downwards.
GTGAAATAATCATAATTATCAAACTTATTCAACTCAAATCTCTTAAATCATAAATAAAGAAATTTGGGTGTAAACCCATTTGCAAAATCATGTAAATCAGTAATAGAAAGTAAATCTTAAGGCACAAGAATGAAAGAAGTGTTCTTGTTCTAACCCCACATACCTTGGATTTTGATTTGAAGATGTAGAAACTTGTTTGGAACTATTCTCACACTTTTAGGCCAAGATTATTGATGCCTTTAACTTGAGAAACTTAGTTCTTGAACAACTTGGAGAAAGTCATGGAAGTTTCTTTGAATTTCTTGGAAGAGGATTTGGATTTTGGAACTTGTAGAAACCCTAGTTTCTAGGAGATTCTTGGAAGATTGGAAGAGAAAGTAGAAGGAAATGAGTGGCTCTTCTCCACTATATATATATATATATATATATATATATATAAGACCACATGGGGAGGAAATAACCCAAATGTTCTTTTTGAAAATGCTGAAATTTGCTGATCGGGACCTGTGACGGTCGACCTGACGGTCCACTAATTCGTCCGTCACTTGAACGCCAAAACTGGAACGTTCTGTCTCAACGTGATGGTTGAAGTGATGGTCCGTCAGAAAACTGACGGTCCACCAACTCGTCCGTTACTTGAGGGCCAGAAATGAGACATTTTGTCTCGACCTGACGGACCCCTTGATGGTTCGTCAACTTTTCAACGGTCCACCAACTTGGCCGTCGCACGATGGCCTGAAAAAAGAGTCACTGCCTCGGCTTGACGGGGCACTTGACGGTCCACCAGGTCGACTGTCAAACCTGGGCGATCCGATACCGTTGAGTAAAACGGCCATAACTCACTCATCCGATGTCGGATTTTGATGAAATTGGTATTGATGGAAAGCTTATTCAATGCTGTACATGACAAAAAGTAGAAATTAGAGAAATACAACATGGTTTAAACATCAATCACTTTGGAAGTCATATATATCCACTCAAAAGACGGATTTAGGCTTAAGAAACGATTGGGGTATTACAATATATATATATATATATATATATATATATATATGTATATAGGCATCGTTTCCACCTCAAATTATACAAGAAAAGAAGCCACACCTAAACTATACTAGTGACCTATTACACACCTAAACTATAAGAAAATGATACTTTTTACCCCGTAGATCTGACGTGAAAAAATATAATTATTTAAATGAAATATAGCGCATCTGATAGTAAAACTAACACAAAAAAATAAAAAAAACCCCCCACTCCCAAACCACCTTCTTCTTCATCACCCCCACCCCAAACCATCTTTTTCTTCATCAATCCCACCCCAAACTCTAACCCTACCCCAAAAACATCTTCTTCTTCATCACCCCCACCCCTAAACTCCAACCCCACCCCAACTAACACATCTTCATCATCATCCCCACCCCCAAACTCCAACCCCACGCTCAAATAGCACAATTTCTTCACACCCCATCCTCCACGTTCATCGAATCAACTTCACACCCCATCCTCCACGTTCATCGAATCAATGTCAATTTCACAATGAACAAAATCAAATTGTATTTGATTTTAAATGGGCAAAACCAAATTTTATATTAAAAAAGAATACAAAATCTAAAATCAGAATCCAAATTGAATTTGTTGTTTTCAATTCACCGGCATTTTGACAAACTCAAACGGTGATGAATATCGAAGGATAGGTCAAGAATACTGTAGCAAGGACGTTTTTCGGTGAGTTCTCGTCGGAAAAGTCGGATTCACCATCTGCTTTCTCCTCTCTGCCTGTTAACTATTAATTCATCAAAAAATGGAGCTTGCCACCAATTTTTTTTTTTTAAATTATAGCTGAAAAATAAATAGAAAAAGTAAGGAAATGTCGTTGGTCATTATACTGAAGCATAGAGGCCAACAATCGAGTGACCATTTTATGAAATAATAATGACAGGTTGGCCATTTAAGTAAAAAAAGAAAAAGTGGTATATGTGTGCATATGTTTAAATTTAAAAACAAATTATGAAAATAATAAATTTATTATTTTTTTCGTATTATGCTGACATGGTGCTGATGTGGCAGGCGTGGGTGCAACACCACACCACATGCAAGTGGTATAATAATTTACAGGATATAAAAAATATTATTTTTTTATAATTTAACTATATAATAGGTCACCAATATAATTTAGGTGTCACTTCAATTTTTATTATTTGGGATTGAAAAGATACATTTTCCATATATATATATATATATATATATATTATATTGATAGCATAGCCCTTGATGCAACTTCTTTTTTCCTTCAGTAATTCTAAACCCCGAATGCCAAACGCATCCCCGGCTAAACTCCGCTAGTCCGACATCAATCGCTGAACCCCGGATCGGGGACGCAGAGGCAATTGTAGAATATGTTCACACAGTTTGGGGCGACGGCGGATTCACTGAGCAAAGCATCAACTTTGGTATTCCGCATCGGCACGGACGCCCACCTCTATGATGATCCTGATGACGTCAACATTACTCCTCTTCTTGACAGCAAATTCGACTCTGAAAAATGTGAAGCCCTCAAGAGGTTACTTGCTCTCATTGCCCAAGGCTGCGACGTCTCCAGTTTCTTCCCTCAGGTCCATTTCGTTTACCATTTTCCCTTCTTTTTTCTATCAGGAGAATTTTAATGTTTTGTTTGTTTGTTTGACTAGTGCAGGTAGTGAAAAATGTGGCTTCACAATCAATGGAAGTGAAGAAGCTGGTGTACTTGTACCTCCTGCATTATGCTGAAAAGTATGACACCAATTTCAATGAGATGAGAATAACATGAAAAAAAGCTTACTAGTCTATTCTCTTATTTATGTTTTAGGCGTCCAGATGAAGCATTGCTTTCAATAAACTGTTTCCAGAAGGATTTGGGAGATCCTAATCCATTGGTGCGGGCGTGGGCACTCCGTACAATGGCAGGAATTCGCCTTCATGTGATTGCACCCCTTGTTTTGGCGGCAGTTGGAAAATGTGCAAGAGATCCATCAGTCTATGTTAGGAAGTGTGCTGCTAATGCACTCCCGAAGTTGTATGATTTGCGTTTGGAGGAGAATATTACTACTATTCAAGAGGTAGGTTTTCTAGCTTTGAGGCCAGGGATGTTGGTCATAACTTAAAGTAATCATGTCTAGTTTTACTTATACAGGAAAGAACTGCTCCAATGTACCAATAATTTATCTAAAACTTAAATCAGATCTCTTGCTAAGCAAGGGCCTTCCTAAAAATTAGACTTCTGACGTATTCAATAGCCAAAGCTGCTTAACTTTTATTTCGTTTCACTTTGCTCTTTTGACAGTGGTTCAGGATTTCTCTTTTCACAAAAAAAAAATAACCTTACTCAACTTAGTTTTTCATATTTTCTTCCATGTTGCCATATATGTTTTCTACAACTAAGCTGCATTCATGGCCTCAATCATGCTCGTGTCATACAAGTAAACCAAAAATCTCCCCTTCAAGCAAAGCTCCTACACAACAACAGCAACAACAACAAAGCTCCTATATGAATTGAATTTCATGTTTGCTACATTTGACTTCTACTGCATCTACTATTATGTTTTGCAGCTTGTTGGAATTCTTCTGAATGACAACTCTACTGGAGTAGTTGGAGCTGCTGCTGCTGCATTTGCTTCTATATGTCCTAATGATTTTTCTCTAATTGCGAAAAATTATAGAAGACTGTGTGAGACTCTCCCTGATGTGGAAGAATGGGGTCAGATAGTTTTGATTGGGATCCTTATACGGTATATTATTGCTAGGCATGGGCTCGTGAAAGAATCCTTGATGGGAGCTTCTCATTCTCCAGAGAATTCTAATTCAGAAAAGGAAGGATCTGAATCCTATTTTGGAATCAACGAGAAGACCAATGACATTGGGGGTGTAGTTTGTGAATCTGAGATAGCAGAAATGGTATCCAGGAGTTATCTTGAAGGACCAGATAAATATTTGTCCCAACCATGTTCCAAAATAGCTTCTTCTGTCAAGGACTTTTCAGACTTTACATCCGCAAAAAGTAATGATGATGTGAAGATCCTACTACAGTGTACTTTACCTCTACTGTGGAGTCAAAATAGTGCAGTAGTACTTGCTGCTGCTGGGGTGCACTGGATTATGGCACCGAAAGATGAAATTAAAAGAATTGTTAAGCCTTTGTTGTTTCTGTTGAGATCATCCGATGCCTCAAAATATGTGGTAATTCTGTCTCCCAATAGTTTGAGTCAAACTGATTCTTATTTTCATGATAAGACGAATCAGGAGTCATTCAACTTTTTAGGTTACAGTGATGGACAATGAACATTGAGAGGTGGCGTTCTAGTTAAAACAACATTACATTCATCCTCCGTGTTAACTTCTTGTACAGTTCCAGTAGGAGTTTGTCACCTGCAATGCATATGACCTTCTATGGGAACTCAAACTTTGCGGAGTTTGTATTCAGTTGTAATGGTATTGTAGATTTAAAAAAAAAAACATGGCAATATAAATTGCTCTAGGGGTTAAAACATTGGACAGTCCTCTCAATTCTCTTTCTTGTAATGGCTGGTCATCTTGTACTCTGTTATAGCCTGTCAATGGGGCAAAGACACATGTAGATATATTTTGACCATCTACACTGCTTAATTTCACAATTTGCTGCTAGAGTTTTTTGCTCTCAAAAAAAAAAAAAAAGAGTGAGAAAAGAAACAATACCATTCTGTTGCTGGTAGAGTGTGACTTAGAGGTTGAAGGAAAAGGAATATGGGTTGGGGAAGGGAGGATTACCACTCAAGGCAGAGAGTTGCCCGCCACAAAATGTAAAAGAAGACTTGAACCAAGTAAACTAACTGTCCAGTAAATTTCAGGGCAAAGAAATTGATTGGCAAATGTTAGTTTTCTTGCTGAACTTAGGAAAGCTGCAACTTGACCATCAATACTTCTTTTAAACAAGTCAGTGACTGTCACTACTATTTAACTGATCCAATGTGGACATTCAGCTAGAAATATCAGTCTAAACAACAATAAATCTGGGTCCTTCAATGAGTTTCTCCAAAGTTTAGGTTGTGCAAAAAGTGTTTTTTGGAACTAGATTCGAACTCTCCTTCTACAGGATTTTTCACAAGTTAAAACAGATTTTTGGCCATGGTTCAAGAAAATTTGAATTCTCCAGTAACTTGCTAGTTAGTGAGATGAGATCGTTCAGACCTTTAGGGACTGTTCTTTAGGACTTTGTCTTCCTGAAAACACTGGCCACATTGTTTTTGCTGCAGTCAAGCATACATCCATTAGTAGAACTTTGTTTTTGTGAAGACCCTATAACCCAACTTTGCTGCCATCTACAATACATTCCCTACTTTTGGTGTATATGTAATTCGTTGGTTGATGCAGGTGCTCTGTAACATTCAAGTTTTTGCGAAAGCAATGCCTACCTTGTTTGTTTCCCATTTTGAAGACTTCTTCGTGAGCTCTACTGATCCATATCAAGTGAAAGCTCTGAAGCTTGACATACTATCTTTAATTGCGACAGATTCATCAATTTCACCTATTTTTAATGAGTTCCAGGTACTCTTTCTCGTCATAACTTTACCTATATGTACATTTTCAAACCATAATGCTTGTCGTGATCTAATTATTTTAGATACTATATACTAGCCAAACTCGGCTTGATATGTTCATGAATCCTTTTATAGCACCTTTATCTCCTTTTTATATGCCACTGAATGTAATGTTTGATTTAATCTTTGTCAACAAAAAGGGAGTATGTGTATTTCAATTTTCTTAATTGTTGCAATTTAGCTGCTTGCACATTGGGGTTCCTAATCTCTTTACAGCCATGTAATATCCTCAGCATCATTAAATTCTTTTTCTCTTTGTTGTTGTGGAATTAGTCATGCAAGTTGGTGCTAATTTGTTAGTTAATTTCTAGGATTATATTAAAGATCCAGACAGAAGGTTTGCTGCAGATGCTGTTGCTGCTATTGGTTTGTGTGCCCAACGACTTCCAAATATAGCAAGCACTTGTCTGGAAGGGCTGTTGGTTTTGACTTCATATGGTAAAAATATCTTCTGTCTATGGAATCTATAGGAGAGCTTTTGTTTTTTGTGATTCTGAGCTTCATTTTTTATTTATTTAGTTCCAGTTAATTATGTGACCACGGACATGCTGAAATTTCAGATGTGGACATAGCATCAATGGATGAAGAAGCAGTTATTCTGATTCAAGCAATTAATTCCATCAAAACAATCATAAAACATGAACCCTCAAGTCATGACAAAGTGAGTTGCTTTACTAACTCAGCAAATTTGCTGCACATTTAGCAACTTCTAGCCAATAACTATCATTTTGTTTAGCTGTTAATTAATGATGACATCGTACACAAGATTTCTAAGACACCCTTATGGCCCTAATAGAGGACTGCCCTTTTAGGATTTTTCCTGGTCTGGTAGCAAGTACTTCTTCCGTGAAGTTTACATGACGCTATTTCTTTCCTTGCCCATTCCAAAAAGGATGTGACATTTTATATTTCAAAAATCTAACAATGAACTTCCCATTTTTTCCCATAATGAGAAGTTTTTATAGCCACACAAATGTTATGGCATGTTTAAAGCCACAAGTTTTAGAATTCTGATAGCCACACAAATGTAATGGCATGTTTAAGACCACAAATTTCAGAAGTCTCCCCTTTTTTACTTAAAATCCACAAGGAGTCGAATTATGTCACAAATTGAGACGGGGGAGTATATACAGTGTTTCATTAATTTTGCTTCAGGTACAATTCTACTAGATAGACTGCTTATCATCGTAGGAGTCTTTTAACGGGTAATGTTGAATGTTCACAATCCCTTAGGAGAAGATGCCATGCCAATGTGTCTTGCCTCGTCTCTTATGTGGACTTCAGAAGATGTTTTACATGTTGCAGAAATTTAATACACTGTTAAAGTTTTTCTGACATGGAACTTTTGAATCTGAGCTCTAATTGTAACATAGACACAGTTATTAAACAAAAAGTTTCGAGTTAAGAGAAGAACTCCAGTAAAGGAGCCTATAGTGACTAGTGCGGCCGGTAATGTGGAAATCTGTGCTTTAGCTGAGCCACAAGTTAATACTTTACATGTAAAATCTATATTACTTTTATTTTGAGATGGCAACATGAGCTATCAATTAACTTCATCCTGATTTTTGCCCTTAATAGGAAGGTGTGGAGGACGCGGATTAGGATAGAGGCTTAGTAGGTAGGAGTGCGTCCTTACTAGGAGGGAGGAGTGCTTTGTTTGTCGATATAACTGTAGTCATAGTGTTATGCATGTGTCATTTCTTATTCGTGGTGTTTTGGTGATGTTTGTGATTTCGGATAGATAGTTCATAGTATTACTCGGTGGTTGTCTTGTGTCTTTTATTATCTAGTGGTGTGTTACCCCATTTTTTTTTTTGATATTTTTTGCTTGTTACACTGTTATTTTTCATGAGTCGGGGGTCTATCAGAAACATCCTCGCTACTTTATCTGAGGTAGTGGTATGAACTGCGTATTACCCTGCCCGGACCCCACTTTGTGGGAATACACTCGGCATGTTGTAATACACTCGGTATGTTGGTGTTGGTGTTGTTGTTTGCCAATGAAGTGAGGTGTTTCATTAGTGGCGTCAAACAGATGTGAAGAGTACAAAAGTAAAGCTTTGCTCCATTGCATGATTTTATGCTCGACCCGGGATGCTAACAAAAAACCAAAAAAAATGTGGGGAAGCACGTAAACATGTGGCCAAGTCAAGGATAGAGAAATAGACAGTTACCATTCTTTTTCCCTAATTGTCAGATTCTATTTTTTGTTTCTGAAGCAAGAAATCCATTTGAATTGCAAGTTATTCAAATTCAACTTCTTTTGACTTGAGTAGACCATCGCGTGTCAAAGTCCACTTGCTGGCACAAACATCAACTTTTGAAATGCGTGATTACTTGACTGTTCAGTTAGGGTTGAGCAGGAACTGAATCCTAATGCAATACATCACTAAGCAACCTGTGGATGTATTGCAGGTTATCAAAATTCTGGGCTATAATTGATACATCCCTAATGCAATATTTGCAGAAATGTCATTTTAATAAGAACTGTTTCTGGTACAAAAGCTGTAACAATTTACTTACACCTTGCTTATGATGGGTGCTACATGTATTCTTTTATATCCTCCCTGCATATAACGATTAACATACTTGTCAAAAACCCAAAAAGGAAAAAAGAAGAAATATATATATCTAATCTTTGACGCGGAACTCACTCTCTCGCTTCTTTTGACAAAGGTAATTGTACATTTGGCTCTTAAGCTGGATTCTATCCGAGTACCAAGTGCACGTGCAATGATTATTTGGATGTTGGGCGAGTATAACTCCACGGGACATATAATTCCAAAAGTGTTACCCACAGTTCTCAAATATCTTGCTTGGAGTTTTTCTTCAGAAGCACTTGTAATGAAGCTCCAGATTCTTAATTCCATGGTCAAGGTAGAACGCTACAAATGTATTTTGTTTTTCCTCAATGAACCTCTTGCTCAAATGTTTAGATGGAAATTTTTGCACTTATCTTAATTGCATTGCTTTTTAACTGTGGAAAGTCTTCTTTTCTCATAATTATATCCGAGCATTTCCCGGTCTTGACAGGGTTGCACCATGGATTTACTCTTAGTCCGTTTTTATTCACCTTGGTAATGGATGTGTTGACGCGGAGTATTCAAGGAGAGGTGCCTTGGTGTATGCTTTTTGCGGACGATGTAGTTTTGATTGATGAGTCGCGGCCGGGTGTTAATGATAAGCTGGAGGTTTGGAGACAAACCCTGAAGTCTAAAGGATTTAGGTTGAGTAGGACCAAGACGGAGTACTTGGAGTGCAAGTTTAGTGACTCGACGAAAGAGGATGAGGTGGTAGTGAAGTTAGATTTGGGTCTATGATTCAGGGGAATGGGGAGATTAATGAGGATGTCTCTCACCGTATTGGGGCAGGTTGGATGAAATGGAGGCTCGCTTCGAGAAATTTATGCGATAAGAAGGTGCCCCCTAAGCTTAAAGGCAAATTCTATAGAGTTGTAGTCCGGCCGGCTATGTTGTATGGAGCGGAGTGTTGGCCGGTTAAGAATTCTCACATCCAAAAGTTGAAGGTGGCGGAAATGAGGATGTAGCGTTGGATGTGTGGATTTACAAGGGCTGACAGGGTTAGGAATGAGATTATTCGGGAGAAGGTGGGAGTGGTGTCGGTGGAGGATAAAATGCGGGAAGTGAGGTTGAGGTGGTTTGGTCATGTGATGAGGAGGGGCATGGATGCCCCCGTTCGTAGGTGTGAGAGGTTGACCTTGGATGGTTTCAAGCGGGGTAGGGGTAGACCGAAGAAATACTAGAGAGAAGTGATTAGACGTGACATGGGGCAGTTACAGCTTATTGAGGACATGACCCTTGATAGGAAGGTATGGAGGAAAAGCATTAGGATAGATGGCTAAGGTGTGTGGATGAGTTGTAGTCAGTAGCTAGGAAGGCTTTGGTGCGGCTGTTAGTTTTAGGGTTGGGGGGAGGGGGTGTCCTTTGTTTGATAATGTACAATATTTTTGTTGATGTCGTACCTCTGTTATTTTTATCATGTTTCATGCTTTTGATGTTTTTGTCTATTGTCCTTTGTCTTGAGCCGGGGGTCTATTGGAAATAGCCTCTCTACTTCTTCGGAGGTAGTGGTATGGACTGCGTACATTTTACCCTCCCCAAACCCCACTATGTGGGAATATACTGGGTTTGTTGTTGTTGTTGTTGACGTTCTTGGCTTAAGTGGAATTATTTGCCTATGGCTGTACTTTGTGTTGTTAAGACAAAAATTGAATTCTATAATCGAACAGTAGAGAAGGTGAGCTAACTGTTTAATGGCATATTAAGAAGCACAACCTGAGACTATAGGAGCATCCGCTCCACTAACTGCAATGATTTAGTTACTCCATTTTCTATTGAGGAAGTAGCTTGACACGGAATGCGAATCTTGTTAAATACAAAACGCGTTGTGGTGTTTGTTTATCTACATAAGCATCCACAAAAATCAATAATGACATGTATCGTTTTGACTAACTAAATATGATTATTAGAGTATCTTTATTATGAGGAGTGCTTGGCTGTACATTCAAGCTCTCCATAGTTTGATTAAATCTGCCCGAGTTTACATATTGAACTTATACTGTCCTTAGATCTGGCATAAGGCTTCTGGAAAGTACAAGGTTAGATGTTGCAGACTCCTGTTTTCTTTGAGAAAGAGATTCTATCCAAATATGCAATTGATTTGGTTCTTTTATGAAATAATTTCCTTTGATTAATCATTGGCTGAATTTCACAAACCTCGAGTTGATAGTTCAGCAACCTTGTATCATTTAATCAACACTAGGCTTGTATATTTCAGGTTTTATTACATGCAGAAGGGGAAGCACTATCAACCTTCAAGATGCTCTTAAACTATGTACTTGAACTAACTAAATGTGACTTGAACTATGATATCCGTGACCGTGGACGTCTTCTACAGAAACTCTTATCCCACTATATAGGCACTCATGAGTTGGAAGAATCAGCTCCTGACAGCACTTTGCATGTACTTGCAGGACACTTATTTGAGACAGAAACAAAACCCATTCCTTCAGAACCATTAGCTTATCGGTTTTATCTTCCTGGATCTCTTTCACAGATGGTTCTTCATGCTGCTCCAGGATATGAACCTCTCCCACAGCCATTAAGTTTGATTTGCAATGACACTAAATATGAATCCAATATGGTAAAAGATATGAAACAGCCAAGGAATGAAGCCACTCAAAGTGAATCGTATGAAACTGATGATGCTGACTCGGTATCTGGATCATTAAATGAAGAAAGCACATCTGGTTACAATTCTCAGGATTCTAAAACTGGTTCAAGTGGAACTCGGGGCAGCCATGAGAGTGGGTCTACGAGTAATGATGATGAGCATGCTGTTCCACTGATTCATCTTTCTGACAGTGGCAATGCTCATGGGAATCAGTTGGGACCAAGTTTTAATCAAAACCCTGATTCCAATGTTCTTGGGGAATTAATGTTTATAAGAGATCTGGAATCCTGGTTGGATGACAGTCCTGGATCTACCCACAATTCGGTAGAATTGAATAATGTCTGTCAATCATTGGCCAGAATTTCAATTGGAGATATTAGTAGCAGAGTTAAACCTAAATCCTACACTTTGTTAGATCCTGCAAATGGAAACGGCTTGAGTGTGGAATACATATTTTCTTCAGAGGTGTCAAGCATATCCCCTCTGTTTGTTTGTATTCAGGTTACATTTAGCAACAGTTCGGTAGAAGCTATGTCAAATTTACTGTTGGTTGAAGAGGATTCTGTCATGAGGGTAGAATCTTCAGATCAAGTGCTGACATCAGATGAGAGGTTATTGTTGTGCTTTGCAATTTTCAATGTCTACTTTGTTGGTCAAAATAACAGTGATTCTTATGGTGAATTATGCTGTTTTGAGAACATGCCCTTTTGAATATCTTTTCTGTCAGTCGACCTTTTCCTAGATATAAAAGACGAAATAGATGTAATGGTAAGATAGTTCTCCCTGTTTTTTGTGAAGGTACTCTCTTTCTCATCTAGAAAACCTTTTTTTCAGTTCCTCTTGTTGCTTTATGAACTAGTGGCCAGGAGTTCATTGTTTTTCACTAGTCTTCAGGCCTTCGGTCAAATGCTCAACGAGAAAAGTAGATATCATCATAGAGCTGTCATATACCATTGCAGAAATGTAAATACATAATTCATCTCTAGTCACTTAACTGGATAATTGGTTAGATATCAATACCTGATTTCCAGGTTCCTGAATGGTCTGTTATTCATATAATATGATTGATAGTTTAGAGGGTGCATCTCAATTTTAGTTAATTTCTTATTCTTCTCTGCTGCTATAAAATGCTCTGCTCTGTTTACCTGATATCGTTGTCTTTGATTTTTAGTAGTCTGAGAACTAATAGCATTAAGATCCTTCTGTTTAGTCATGCTATGACATCTTTACTCTTTCAAGTTGGTGAGGGATCCTGCACTTATTCATCTCTGTTTGTAGTTCCAAGATGTCTGTTAATGATGTACCGACTCTGGTTCCAATGGAAGAAATTACTAAGCTGGAGCGAGGTCAGGTTATGCAGAGAACCCTTCAGGTTCAGTTCCACCATCATCTGTTGCCCCTTAAGCTGCTTTTATGGTGCAATGGCAAGAAGTACCCTGTGAAGTTGAGACCGGATATTGGGTATTTTGTAAAACCTCTTTCAATGGAAATTGATATGTTCTCAATCAAGGAATCTCAGCTGCCTGGAATGTTTGAATACATAAGGAGGTCAGTTATTGTTTTATTCATCTTCTATGAAGTGTATGAGTCGATCAATCTTCTGTGAAGTGTATGAGTCAATTATTTGTGACCTTGAACCCTTGAAATTTGGTTTGTTATTGTTTGGCGTCTCATGTCTGTTGAGAGTCCAAGAAATTGTTGCTTTTATCAAATGACATCGACAAATCCAATTACGTTATTTGCGGTCTGCTGATATTTAATTAGGGTAAGTCAACTGAGATATGCCATTTTGCTGTTCTTTCAGAAAATGATGACAATTCTCTGATCTTGAATTATGTATGGGTCCCCAGTTCTGGAACCTTACAAATGGGAAAAGAAAGTAAAAATCCTCTATTAACCGCAAAGAAGACATCTGAGAGATCTCGGTTTTAAGTTGGATGTGTAAATGAAAGTTTGTGAGCCGGGGGTCTATCGGAAACAACCTCTCTACTTCTTTGGAGGTAGCAGTATGGACTGCGTACGTTCTACCCTCCCCAGACCCCACTTTGTGGGAATACACTGGGTTTTTTGTTGTTGTTGTGTTGTTGTGTAAATGAAAGTTTGAAGTTCTCCGCAACTTATTGTTTTGTGGGCTTTACACTAGTTGTTCTAGGATTCTCTTGTGACCATTTTCCTATAATTTGCTGCAGGTGTACTTTCATTGATCATATTGAAGAACTCAACAAGCTTGAGAACCCCTTAGCAAAGGACAACTTCCTTGTAATCTGTGAGACTTTGGCTTTAAAGGTGCTTAGTAATGCCAATCTTTTTCTTCTATCTGTGGACATGCCTGTTGGTACCAACCTTGATGATGCTTCAGGTTTGCGGCTTAGGTTCAGTGGTGAGATATTAAGCAATTCAATCCCATGTTTAATTACTATTACTGTTGAAGGTAGATGCTCCGAACCGTTGGACACTTCAGTAAAAGTTAACTGCGAAGAGACTGTTTTTGGCTTGAACTTTCTGAACAGGGTTGTGAATTTTTTGACTGAGCCTGCTCGTTTATGATGAGAATCTAGTTTAATAGATTGAGCTGATCATTGGATTATTTTGTCCACGAGGTGTTAAATTACGTACATTTTCCTTGTATCATTGTACTATTGGTGTCCTTTTCAATGGTTGTTTCTTCATATGGGAAGTCAAGTTGTTGTAGATGTAAATCTGGACACCACTGTCTGTTCATATAGATGATTTGTTGCTTTGCTTGTATTCATGCATTGGTATTACATATTGATTCCTAAAAGAATAAGAAAAGGAACGGGAATAATGCTTTGGAAGAACACTCCAAATTTAACTTGTCACTGAACAAAAAGGCTCTCAACCTTAACCCGATAATACAAAGGTCTAGTGGATAATGTTCTTTACACTGGTGGCCTCTTTTCTTTCTTTCTCTTGGATGACTTGATTGGGAGTTGCAGAGTAAGAGGTTGTGACTTGTGAAACGATGTATAATGGAAATTAACTTCAAATTAAAGGTTTTTTTTGACGTGACGTAGAAGCAGAATTTAATAATTTTTTTGGGGATAACAGAAAGATATTTTATTTTGCTTTAGTTCTTGCATTTCAATATTAAGATTTTTTATTCGTTGCGTAAAGTAAATATATTCATTTCATTTATTTTCATCTCTTGGTTTTAACCCACAAAGAAAGGAGATTTGATCGAACCGAATTCATTTAGCTTTAATCCCTTTTTTATAATCTAACTTCGTCTGTTTGTGTCCTCACCATTTTTCAGGCACACACTCTTTTAAGGTGAACACTCGGTATTCCGCTCCTCGTTTCAAGTTACGTACTACTACAAGTTGTCCGGAAACAACACGCAAGAATAAAATAATTTAGTTTCACTTTATTTTATTTAAATAAAATTTATTGAAAACTCCAGATAAAAGTTTACTTGAATGTTAACTTGTGAAATGAGGTGAATCTGTTATCATAACTATTATATCATAATTATCGAGTGGTTAAGTGCTCGTTCTCTTATCATAACTATCTTTGTTCCATCAATCTATATGTATCTATATTTATATTTATATTATACTAAATAGCAAGAAAGTCTTGCCTCTACCAAGTGATAACCTATAATTACATCATGCGTTATTTATTAGGACAACTTAGCTAAGTTAGGTAATGGTTAATTAATGATTATTATATTTTAATTTAAATTAAATTAATGAACACTTATACTTTTTAATACAGTATTTCATTTTAGATCTACAACTCAAAAAGATTTTGGTACAATACGCCACTTTTTTAAAACTAAAGATTTGAAATTCGAAATGAAAAAACTTTTCACTCGCACAAAAATAAAATTAACTACACTAAATTATAATCTATTGAAAATACAAAATAATTAAAAAAAAAATGTAAACTCAAACAAAAAATATTTTTCTAACTATTGTTTGAATAAATCGTAATAAGAATTATAAATTGTAATAACTGATTTTTGCTGTAGCTTATTCATATCAATTACTATAAAAAGAGTTTTGAAAGGAACAAGTAATTTTATGTTTTTCAATTTTTTTTTTCAATTTGAATAAAGAAACGAATTTTAATAAATTTGTAACAAACGCTCTAATGCATGATTTGATTTGAAAGAGTAAATTAAGATTAAAAAAATAAAACTATCCATTCTTAAACCACCTGCACCACCTAATTTCCTCTTTTTCCACCACGTCCTCACCCAAGCACACCCACTAACCCCTCCATTACTCCCACTAATTGTTACAAAAACACATGCACGATTATAAAATTAACTAGATGGTCCAGGCCCGTGCCAATGTTTTGCGTTAAAAGTTACATATGGCTGAATTCTATACGTCAACACACACAGCACTTATAGAAATTAGCTTATCAAGATTTGGCAATAATATTACATCGATCTATAAACGTAAAATACTTTGTAGACAGCAAACAAGCTCCTAACTCAACGATATCCAGGTAAACGTAAAACACTTTGTAGACAGCAAACAAGCTCCTAACTCAACGATATCCAGGTCTAAACACTAAGTCGACACCATTTTCATTGAGAACAGGACATGGTACAAGTCATTTCTTTTCTCTGCTGTTGTAGCTATTAATTTCAGCGTCTGCTAGTTCGGTTTCAATGCCTTACCATCCATTTGCTGCCTCCATGGAAACAAACAACAACAGGCCCAGGGTATTTCCTCAAAGTGAGGTCTGGGGAGGGTAAGATGTACGCAGTCCATACCACTACCTCCGAAGAAGTAGAGAGGCCGTTTCCGATAAGACCCCCGGCTCAGAATCTCGAATAATACACCAAGATCGTATTGGAACATGTAACAGGAAAGGTTGACATGCAGACATAAGAAATAATAGAAATAAATATCAGTGAAGTACGAAATAAGAGCAATACGAAATAAGAAATAAGAACTAGGACACCCACTTACCCACCCCACCCGAACTCACTTGGCTAAAGGCTCCTACTCAAGGACACAGGCCTGGGATTATTGCCCGGATACACACTCGCTCTCCTAACACCTAGCCACAATCCATACACTCGCCCTAACCTTCTACCCTAATCCGCGACCTCCACACCTTCCTGTCTAGGGTCATGTCCTCAGTGAGCTGAGGCTGCTTCAGCTGCTTCATGACATGTCTAATCACCTCCCTCCAGTATTTCTTTGGCCTACCTCTACTCCTCCTAAAGCCAGCCTCTCACACCTCCGAACTGGGGACATCCATGCCCCCTCCTCATCACATGCCCAAACCATCTCAACCTTCCAGTTCATCCGTGCCCCTCCTCATCACATACCCAAACCATCTCAACCTTCCTTCTCGCATCTTATGCTGCCTCCACGGAAAGACTGGTCATTTTGTTTGTATCATTTGCTATTTTATGGTTTGATTGGTTATTCAACTTTGTGTGCACAAGATTGAATTGCAGATTTCATTTCCTCTTTAGTCAATGACGTTTCAATTATCATCTGCACAAAACAATGTCCAGATAGCACCAATGAGTATTGGCATAAAAATAGACTTGCCTAAAGGAAAAAAAAAAGACCATCTTACAAAAGAAAAGACACCCACCGCCTGTGTAGGTAAGAGTTGATCAATCCAAATATGAAATTGTTTACTCTTATTGTCCCTATGACACTTTTTCAATGGAAGTGCAGAAAAATACCAGATGGTCTCTGCAGCAACAAAAGAGTTGGGAAAAAAAAATCAGAAATCCAAGTCCAAAAAAAAGGCATGAGGGAATAATTTAAACTCAAGTTAACAGAGCCAATATCCAAACCATAAATCAGCAGAAAACACCACTACAGTAGGTAAAGGATACACATACACAAACGGACTTTATGTTCGACAAGTAAAGGTCAGAATTCCCAACCTCTCCACGCCTCTAATTCTCAAAAAAAATAAAATTTGACGACTTCATAAGTAGGAACAAAGTTCTGCATCCTACAGTCTGACATATCTATAAAGTCTCTAGGAGAGATGCTACTTTTGGATTATTAATCACATTTGTAGGATGCCATTGTAATAAATGATTAATAATTCCTCCAGTGTATTCTCTACCCGCAAAATGAATCTAGATTATAGAGCAGTTCTGAACTCAAACCACAAAATATAAATGAGAGAAACAGAAACTATTAGTTCTTGCCAAAAAGTACAAAGATAGAATATGTTTGAGATTCATGGAATCCCAATTGCACCTATCAATCAAGTCGAATTGAACATTACTTACGCCAATTAGTTTAGGACTAAGGTGTGATAGCAATAGTTTCTATGTTTTCTTATTAACTTGTTTTTAAACGTCAGTTTAACCAAATGGAGGGCCAAGTGCTCTCACTCTCCTCTAACCTTCTGATTACATCAAAAAGTAGCTCTGGAGGAAGATTGGCCCAACAACTGTCTTGGATAATAGGAGGATGATCACTTAAGTCATAAAATGAACCATGTGATTTGTCCACGTGGCCAGACAACCTTAAATCGAAGCTTCGCCTCGATAAGCTACCAAAACTATATCTTACATCACAAACTATACAGCAGAAAGACAACTGAACTTGAAACTGATAGGTCGAAGTCCAAACACCACAAATAAATGTTACTGGCCTATTTACTGTTTCTTATCAAGTAAGCTTCCAGAAACTTAAAGAAAGCTTGACAAATAGTTACAGCTGCAAAAGAACAGAAAATAAGTCATGCTTCAGTAACAGGAATAGATTTCTTAAGAAAAATGAAGAGGAAAGAGCAAGAAAGGCATTTAAAGAGAAAAGAAGGGAAATGGAAAAGAACAGAACAGAAAAGAAAAGAGCATAAAGAGACATCTTCACGTGGGGACCTAAGTAAAGTAAATCAAATTATTTTTATCAGATACAACTTCTTTAGATTCTTAAGGTGATGCTTCATGCCAATTGTCCTAGCTTAGTTGCAACAAAATGAGTATAAAAGATAATAATTTCAAATGTCATCAATCTTTCAGAGAATCCCATTAATAGTGAATAAAGCTACTCGACAAAAAGAGGTAAACTCGCTAATGTTGACGCTGCAAAATTGGCACCAACAGGGATACCTAGCAGTTCAAAACCAGATTTCAGTTCAAGAAAGGAAGGTTCAACTCTACGTCCGGTTATCACTCAATGTCCAGATTCAAGTCAGGAAGTTACAAATTCATTTCTAATAGAATAAAATACTGTATCTCAAGCTTTGTGTAGAGTTCCTTATCAGGTTAGCTTCCAGAAACCTAAAGAAAGCTTGACAAATAGTTACAGCTACAAAAGAACAGAAAATAAGCCATGCTTCCACAACAGGAATAGATTTCTTAAGAAAAATGAAGAGGAAAGAGCAAGAAAGGCATTTAAAGAGAAAAAAGGGAAAGGGAAAAGAACAGAAAAGAAAAGAAAGAGAGCATAAAGAGACATCTTCACATGGGAACGTAAGTAAATCACATGATTTTTATCAGATACAACTTCTTTAGATTCTTAAGGTGATGCTTCATGCCAGTTATCCTAGCTTAGTTGCAACCAAAAAAGTACAAAAGATAATTACTTTCGAATGTCATCAATCTTTCAGAGAATCCCATTAATAGTGAATAAAGCTACTCGACAAAAAGAGGTAAACTTGCTAATGTTGACGCTGCAAAATTGGCCCCAACAGGGATACCAAGCAGTTCAAAACCAGATTTCAGTTCAAGAAAGGAAGGTTCAACTCTATGTCAGGTTATCACTCAATGTCCAGAGATTCAAGTCAGGAAGTTACAAATTCATTTTTAATAGAATAAAATATTGTATCTCAAGCTATATACTACACATATTATACATCTCCGTAAACAACCTAAAAAACAACCGGAATCTATGAAAACTGTGCATAGCCTTTCAAGTATCAATTTCATTTTTATCTACTTATGAACAAAAAGAATACATTTTTTCCCTTTTAACTTTTTCTAATTACGAAACACAGATGCTTCAGTCAAAAAAAACCCTATAAAACACAACATATACAGATTGAGGTACATATAAAGAGTCCAGATGATAACAAACCTGCAGAGTATTATAGGTTAATTAAAGTTCCATAACTTCTTGAAATACCTAAGAAAAACAAAGACAAGAATATAAATTTCTCAGCAAAAACAAAAATTGAACCTCCAAATTCTCCAAAAGACAAACTTTATATCACTTAAACATCAATAAAATCAAAGAACAAACCATTCCTCTCCCCCCAACAACAAAAAAACACTTCAATATGAAGACAAACATAAGCAGATAAGATTTTTACCGAAAGGGTTAATTTAGCCTCACACCAGAAAACACCGGAAAAAATTAAAACTCAAAAAGTACATAACCCAAGAATATCTCCACATTTTCATAAGAGCAAATACATAGTACAAAGAAATAAAATCTTACAAATTACCAATAAAAAAGGCAGTCGAGTTTTTCTATCATACTGTTTTGTGATAGAGGATTTTCATCAAACACCTTACATGCACTGTGAACATATCACCAAGCCACTTGAAACTAATAATATTACAAAGGAATATATGGCGGTAACAGATTGAAACTCACCTCAGATGAAAAAGATGATGAAAGAAAGCAAGGAAGAATTTAAAATCGATTTGCATATCCAATGAAGAAAATTCCAAAAGTAACAAAAACTAACATTATATAAACCTCTGGAAACACCAAAACCAAATGGTTTTCCCTGTTAGAACTCTTGAAAAACACATCCGTTGTGTCAGACGCAGTTAAACTTCAATTTCCTTTTTTCTTTTTGTTTGAACAAAACCATACTTACCTACTGTTTCATATACAGCCACAGACATAGAGCAAAGCTATGCAGACAGTCAAACTTGGAGACAGAGAACAACGACTAAGAAATCAAGCACCTGCCTTAGTAGAATCACATAAATTGGCAGCAGAGAATAAAGAGAGAATGCAAGTGGACTGTAAATTGGAAAGAAATTTAGGTGAAGACAGTATTTATGATAAGGTTTAGACGTGTAAGAATTTGGCTGAAGAGTGATTTGACGTGTAACGTTATCAGTGAATTGAGAAATGCAAATACTACGAAGTTGAATCATGGAAAGACTATATTATCCTTTGTCAAATGACAAAAATTTTCTTGGCAGAACACAATCTTCACCAGCTTTCCCACAACACTTTTATATATTAGTAAACGTGTAAGAATTTGACTGAAGAGGAATTTAACGTGTTACGTTTTCAGTGAATTGAGAAAAACAAATACTATAAAGTTGAATCATAAAATACCTATATTATCCCTTACCAAATAATTAAAATGTCTGGGAAGCTGGCCGGACAACCCTCACCAGCTTCCCCAGAACACTTCTATATATTAGTAAAGTAATTCAATTGTATAGGATAAGTTTTGCATTTTGAATCATTAAAATATTAATTCAATAAATAAAATATTATTCAAATTTTAGAAAATAAATATATCATCATTGAAAGAAAAAAGATTTTAATATCAATTTGAATATTACTACTATGTAGAATTGTGATAAAGGCTGAATGTAGGGATATTTACGTCTTTTCATCGATTCTTTTATTTATTGTTTCTACTGATATTTATCCTTTCTCCATCGTTCTTACCCCCGTAATCAAGTCGGTAGCTCCGCCTCCCCCGGCAAGGATTTTTTGTAAACATGTCCAACAAGATTCAAAATCTGAACCTCAACTTGTTGAATATGTTCCTTCGTTTCACAAATTCGTAAGTGTTTTGTCCAGCACATGAAACCCTTTAAAAATCAAATTCCAGAACTTCCAACTCCGCTAAACCCAAGTGCGAATTTGGAAGCTTTTCGCTCTTCCTTGGTTACAGAGATTCGCATGGTGAGTTCTTCTGGTTTGAATTTATGCTTCTGCTGAACGATTAATTTGGATGGTTAGAAATTATTATCAATTTATGTCATCCTACACACTTTGCTTGGGTATATGAAGTTCTTTATGTGCTTGATTATAATTTCTTTGAGATGACTTTCACTTTATTAAGTGAGAAAAAAATTTGTGTGTCATTCTTCATTTTCTATGTTTCTGTTTCAAATGGTGGGATTCATCTACTGCAAAATCTTGTGGGAACTTTCTATTTTTACAAACCCCTTTTGTACTTTTTTTGGAATTATGCTGATTTTTGGTAATATTAATTTTGGGGTTCTTGGAATTCAGTTACCAGTTTCAACAAAAGAAAAACATTGTTCTTTTTTGATTTTATATTATTTTCCAAGATTATTTACACTTTTGCTGGTGGGAGGTAGCATGTATCCCATAGATTCAGCCGAGGTGCATGAAAGCTGTCCTGGATACCACGACACTGTATGTGTTGTTGTAAGAGCTTTTTCTTTTTACTATGTGGATATTATAATGTTTCTTGTTTTTGCTAAATGTCACTCCTTTGTGATTTTACTCAGTGAGTTTGATGTCATTGGATTGTATTGTAGCTTGAATCTGGAAATGATTTTGTTTTTTGTACTTTTTGGTTGTTACAGTTTGATGTAATTGGATTGTATTGTAGGTTGAATGTGGAAATGATTTTCTTTTTTTGTTTTTGGTTGTTGTTATACTGTTGATTGTTTCCTTGTTTATTGACACTTTATAACTGCTTGAGCAGTTGTATTTTTTTAAGAATATGCTGGATATGTTGTTGTTGTTATTGTTAAAATTTAGATATTTAAAAACTGTATAAGTAGTACTACTACTTTTTTTGCATCAATTTATTTGTTTTTTTTAGTTCGTTTACGAAAAATCTGTCCTTTTTATTGGCATCTCTTTACTTTCAAATCAACCTTTTGTAGAAATGTAAGATAAGTCTAAAGGATCTTGCGGTGGAAGAATAGGATATCAAAGTCTCTGGTTGTACCGGTACATCAAACTCTGGTTTTGTAATATTAGGCTTATAAAGTTGCCTAAACTTTATCTATACCATATAGGCCATTTTTCAGTTGGAGCTCCACATAACATATTTATCCATCATTGCTTTTCTCCACAATTGTATATTACTGTAATACTAATACATTTGAGATCCTTTGTTGGAAACCTCATAGTAGTTGCACCCCTGTCACTAATTTGAATGTAACTATCAATTTTGACCTGTTTCATTCAACAAACAATAACTTGAATTCTGTAACACCACCTCACAATTTCTACTAACATTATTTTTGGAGCTTTGGAGACAGACCTTGGAGTCAATGGATTAAAGTTAAGCAGGACCAAGACAAAATACTTGAAGAGTAAGTTCAGTGATATAATGTATGACAATGACACAGAAGTGAATCTTGATACACAAATCATCAAATAGAGGAAGTTCAACTATCTTGGGTTTGAAATAATGAGACTTGCATCCAGGTATTCTGTGGTAAGAAGATGCAATCAAGATAAAGTCAGGTTATATAAAGTGGTGGTTAGACCAACTATGTTGTATATGATAGAGTATTGGCTAATCAGTATTGGCTAATCAAGAATTCTCATGTTCGGAAGATAAAAGCTGAGCTAAGTGAGAATGTTGCTATGGATAAATGAGAATAATCATTAACACAAAATACAACATGGGATCAAATCAAACTATCCACCTTCAGTATTATTTATATGACAGAGAATTACTTGATTAATCAAATGCTGCTAATTTTCATGTTGTGAATTAATTATTTCAATCATGTCTCATGGAGTTCACTCCCTGAATACTTTCCTGACTAAGCTCTTTTGGCTGTTCAAAACTCATCTCCTGCGTGCTTTTAAACGGAGAATGGTAACTTTTTTGTGCCACGTTTATTGGAGAGTTCATAATACTACTCACTATTGCACCCACTTGAGTTGATTGTTGTAACAATATTGTTGCTGTTTTGCCTAAGCGAGACAATGAAGATGATTAATCTGTTACCTTACCATTATATTCTTTTCACAGATTTCTTTACTTGTGGTGATCGACTTATCTTTTACAGTACAAATTTGTTGTACTAACTGCATATATTTTCAACAATAACTATGTCTCCCGAGTAAAAAGATCACCAGTCCAGCTGCTTGCTTACCGAAAAAGAGCTGCCAATATTCTACAGATAAAACTTCTGCTATCAACAAAAGGCGACGTGACCTATACAGACAATTGTCGTCTGATAGAAAAGAAACGCTTCTTCTGCAACGGTGTACAAGATATTAAGAATCAAACATCCCAAACCTTCTGAGTAATGCCCTTGTTTCATCACCTACTGGTCGACCCCAATTAAGTGTGCAAACAGCATCACTACCACAGAGATATTACCCACCGTAAAACACATTTGCTGAATAGAAAAAATAAATGCAGAGTGCTTTGTCTCTGCCTACACATAATTCTGCTATACTCATCCAAACATACCATGTTACTTGTTCTATCAGGCAATGCGCTTTGCGATAACTCTTCCATAGTTGGACCAAGCAACGGGAAAGATATAATTGGCTGCTTTTTGAAGTCGGTGTGTACCATGTACACACTTCGGATATTTACACTTCCAAAAAAGGCATTGTTTGTATTAATTACAACTCTCTCTGTCAGGCTCAACATCAACTCTACCCACTGTACAACATAACCAAGATGCAACAACTATCGGCGCTACAGGTTCATTTGTTTATTTTTTCATTTACACAAAATTTAGAATTACATCAACTCTTTCCATATTATTTGAAATCATATCTACATTAGGTTTGGCAATATTTACACATCAATGGCATATTCGAAAGACAATACGTCCTAAAACCAAAGGTTTGTCTTACTGTAAACTTATAACTGTATTGATTGTTCAATTCTTCTTCGAGCTTATATTTCATTCTCTGATAATTAATTCAGAACGAGATAGAAAATACAAAAGAGGCACCAAGATTATTCATGCTAAAATGATACAAGGTCAGGTAAATCTAGCTCTTCTGTAATTTATTATTCATACTTTTCATCCTAATATATCTTTCTAATATCGGTCTGGGTGTATGGTTCATTTGGCTTGTTGATTCAGGTTTAGGGTTATCTTATGTTCTTGTGTAGACAGGCACATGTTTACACGTGTACATCTGTATGTTTTTCTTAGTGCTGTTTAGAGCTGAAATTCAATTCAGAGTTTTTGGCTGATGCGGAAGATGGTATCTTTGTTTAATAAGCCATCTTGATAAAGATATTTCTGTTGCTGTTTTCATGTATGGGGATCACTAGGAAGAACCAGTAATGCTGGAGACGAAGAGTGGCAGAATGTACTATGAAAGGCATATCTGTTTAATGCCTCAGAATCTTCTAAGTAAAAGAAAAAAAAAGAGGCACTCTATAGAGACTCAATAACTTCAGGTATTGTTATTGTTGTCAAGTTCCAGTAAATGCATCTATGACATTCTAAATTCCACGATATCTCTCTATTTTAATAATTTACTTTCCTATGGTTTTGAAATTTAAAATAGATTTAACCCCCTTACTGGCTGATTGCATTAGTTGTCAAAATCAACTTTGAAGACCAAAACATCATTATATTTCTTTCTGCTTCTTTACACCTTACATCTTTCCTTCTCCATTTCCCCTCTTTCTTTATTTTTTTCTTCTTTTTTTTTTTCAAGTGAACTATTTCCCATTGGATCAATTAGGAAGGGTTCTGATATTTTGTAAAATGCAAAAAGCTGATGGGAACTTGATAAAATCATGGTGTGCTGACTCAGACGAAGAACAATGAACTACTCACTGAATTACATGCCCTCTACTTTCTAGAATTTGATTTGGTGTATCAATGTTGTGAGACCAGGTTAAAGAAGGATGGCTTCCACCTTGGCTTGTTGTTTATCTTGTACATTTTTAGGTGATTAGACGTACTTTTTTTGCATATTATAAGGGAGTCTCTCTTTTATCCTTTTTTCTTGACTTATCGTGATTGTGCAGTCGATTGTTATGACTTATTAGAGTGAGCAAGGAAGACCAGCTTTGGATAGGACCAAAAAAAAGGTCATGTTCTTCTGCTGATGCTTCTAATTAATTAGTACTTCATTTAGGTCAAATTATGCTCTGTTCTTTATAGTATTCTTGAGGTATCTATTCTGCATTATAGATGTCAATCTTGTTAACAATGATTTCTTCAGGCCCTGGAGATCAAATCTGAAGTAGTAAAGATGGCGGAGCCTCATATTCACTCATTTAAAATGTTAAGCCATTCCCTTTTATTTCTCCTTTTGATATACCCTCTTAAATATTATTACAGCTATACAATCTCGGATTTTACAAAAAACTAGGGGAAGTTGCTGATTTAGAGTGAAACTTATCCTAACTAAATCAAATGTATCACAAATGAAAAATCTCCAAAAGTACCCTTCTGCACATGGTCTTTGAAAAATCTCCAAAAGTACCCTTCTTTTTAATGCTTCTGCCAAAACTCTTCCACTGCTTATCTTTCTTCAACTTAGTTTTCTGATATAGTTATTGAAGTTACATGTCTTAAAGCTTATTTAGAGTTTTTGGCGGATGCACAAAATGGTATCCTTGTTTGATACACTATCTTGATAAAGATACGTCTGTTGCTGTTTCCATGTTTGAATCACTAGGAATTTGCAAATGCGTTAAAAATCAGTTTTTGTCACAGAATGAATTCAGTTTTCAGTGTCGGCTAAACTGGGGAAAGTATTTAATACTCTTTAAGATTTAATACTCTATAGGGTGGTAGTCCGTCCGGCCTTGCTGTATGGAGCGGAGTGTTGGCCAGTTAAGAACTCCCACATCCAAAAAATGAAGGTGGCAGAAATGCGGATGTTGCGCTGGATGTGTGGACTGACTCGAGGGGATAGAGTTCGGAATGAGACTATCCGGGAGAAGGTTGGTGTGACTTCAGTGGAGTGTAAGATGCGGGAAGCACGATTGAGATGGTTCGGACACGTGAAGAGGAGGGGCATGGATGCCCCGGTCCGTAGGTGTGAGAGGCTAGCGTTGGATGGTTTTAGGCGGGGTAGGGGTAGGCCGAAGAAGTACTGGGGTGAGGTGATTAGGCGGGACATGGAACAGTTACAGCTCACCGAGGACATGACCCTAGATAGGAAGGTCTGGAAGACGCGAATTACGGCAGAAGAGTAGGGCCAGATTGGGTCGCTAGTGTAGGGAATTACTTGGTGGGGTTTTTTTTTATTTTTTATTTTTTATTCCCGTTATGATTTCGTATTCAGTGTTCCATGCTTATTACGAATCAGTGTGCTTTCCTCTGCTTTCCTCTGTTTTATATTCCTTATGGGTGCCGTATTTATGTTATGTCATCTGCTTCTGTGCTTTACTATGTGTTTGTGTGATATCTTGTGCCTTGAGCCGGGGGTCTTTCGGAAACAGCCTTTCTACTTCATCAGAGGTAGAGGTATGGACTGCGTACATCTTACCCCCCAGACCCCACTAAGTGGGAATACACTGGGTTTGTTGTTGTTGTTGTTGTTATTCTGTAGTTATCAGGAGTGTAGGAACATTTATTATATTGTCTGTTCCTAGGGCTATAGAGCCTACTACTACTTACACCGTGAGTTTAGTTTAATGCTTATTATTATCTCTTTTGCCTGTTAAGATATTGTCTTCATTGATATGATCTATGCCACGATGGAGTTTAATGACTTCATTCATTGTACACTTTACGTTTCCTTTTAATAGCTAACTATATATTTTACATTGTAATATTTTATATGCATGAGTTCAGTGGACTTGAATTGCTACTTGTGAAATCTGCTTTCCTATTTATGATGGATTTTTTATTAAGCATCTGAGGTTTTCTTTGAAATGCATGAATATAAATTATCTTCAGGTGATTGATATCACGGTGAATAGGTAGTTGATAGAGTTTAAAAGAAGTTGATACTATTATTACAAATTTATAGTCGTATACATAATGACACCATTGAGCTCATAAGTGACATCATTACTCAGGGCTTTTAGCATTCAATTCTTCGGAAGGGACGCTCAGAATAGATCGTCATGGAAATGGACAGCCTCCAAGGCCGGCTCTGCTAACCAAATAGCAGAGCCATCTCCTGCAGTTTCAGCTGCCACAATTCAATCTCCTTAAGCTGTTGGTCTTTCTCCTCCTTCAGCTCTTTGGCTCATCAGCACATTCATCAACAGTAGCAACGTCTTTCTTGGCAAATCAATATCAAGAAATCGACCATGTTGGGATCAACAAAATCAAGAAAGCCAATGAGGATGTTGCAATAATATCTGCAGAAACACCGGTTGTATTTGCTCATATACTGCATCCATAGAGCCACACACAATATTTTACCTGCTACCTCAATTTTGTCGATGTAACTGAAACATGTCATAACTAAACGATCAAATCATCATAATTTTAGTGCTCTTTTGAAATGCACCTCATCATCAAAAGTGGTTTCTTCACTAGCTATTGCTATAACACAGTTGCCTAGGCCAATGCTAAAGCTTCAATGTTGGGCCCGCGCTACATCTAGTATAATTCTAAAATTAGAAGACACATTTCTATACACCGCTGAAAGTGGAGACAACATTTTGTGTAATCATTGACTCAATAAATATTTTTTCTCTTTCAATGTATTTGTTTATTTTAAATTAATAAATTTTTAAAAATGTAGAATAAAATTTTAAAATTTTGTGATTTTAAATTAAAAATATATTAGATGTATCAAAATGTCATTTGATCTTATCATATTAAATATGTCCTAGAAAAAACTGTAATTAAAAAATTGCTAAAGTGAGCAACAAATTTTTTTTTGACAAATCTATCTTTGAGATTTGACAGATCTTGTGGTCATTACAATCAAGCTGCAAAAGTCAGGGAAGGATCAAATTATACCAGATCGTTATTCAGAAGTGTGCTATAGTTATTACTTACTTGGCTTATAAAATGAGAAAATAAATAACATTCACTCTAACAACATATAGAAATCATAGTATTCAAAAGAGAAGTATCACAACTTGAAGTATCTTCGAAATCATATTATTTAGAAGAGAAGTATCACAAATTTATGTACCTTTTCTTTTAAATAATTTTGGTTGAGGATTTTACTTTTATAATTTTATACAGTGATAAAATTATACGCTAGATGATGAAAATCAGATTTCAACATCGATTTAGGAAGTTATATCAGTTTCGGTTTCGTGTATGATTACTTGTGATGTCATGTGATCGGGAGGGAATTGGCTTAAGCCGTGAAAAAATGCAAAGGTAATTTTGCGTACAGATCCTTGTGGTTTGACCCTTTCCTGGCCCCTCGCATAGCTGGAGCTTTAATTCACTGGACTGTCCTTTTTAAATTTTGATTACTTCTGATTTGACTTTGTATTTACCTTTATTCTCTTCTCTTCTTTTCTTATTCGTGTTTTTTCATTAGCTACAGAACTAATTAATAAACACGAATAGGTCAGAGTCCAGTGAAGATTAGTGGAATACGCAATTCCAGAGATGACTACATGTGGTTTTTTCTTTCAATATGAATTCAACTTAAACATATACCAACTCTAACCTAGGATTTTGATTGCAGGTCTAATACAGATGCTAAATTTATTCCCAAAGGAGTTGAGAATGCAGTTGGTGATGTAACTTAGAATTAGCTTTTGGAACCTTTGTTAGTTCTTCCTCAGCTATTGCATAATTTCTTTGACGATTTCGTTTTTCAAAAAATGATTCACAGAGAAAAGAAAATATTGTTTATGAGGGGAATGAGATTATTTAATTTGAAGTTGTAATTCTCTTAACAATTTGCTATATGATTATTGTGAAATAAAAGACTTATGGAAAAAAGTCGAGAGGACTTTCATCTTTCTCATTTCTTAGGAAATGTTTGCATTATTTAAATGTATATCTCTTTAGGTAGTTAGAGTTAAATGTTGTGCAGAAAGTATTACTATCATTTAGTTGGTCAACTAATGCCATGGAAATGAATTCCTATTACACTACAAGTTAAAGGTCACAAAAAGATAAAACTAGATAGCTATGAACTTAGTGATTGAAGCGAGCTGATTTTATATTTTTATTGTGGCTAAAATGTTACTCAATATATGAATAAGAATTGATTGTACGTTTTTTGTTTCTGAAAAGTCAGGTATTATGTATGTATGTATGTATGTATGTATGTATGTATGTTTCAAATAATTTAAGACACATCTGGTTTAGCCAAGTAGCAAAAACTAATAAACATTTTAAACATAATTTTATTTTCTTTAGAACCATCGAGCAGTTTTAAATTTATTGTATGACAGTTTTTTGGTTGAATGTGTATCAAATAAAAAACGAAAAAGGCTCAAAAATACCCCTGAACTATCCGAAATAACTCAAAAATGCCCTTCGTTAGATTTTTGGCTTAAAAATACCCCTCCGTTAAATATTTGGCTCAAAAATACCCCTCCCTCTAACGGAATTCAGAAAAGGATCAAAACTACCCCTGAACTATCTAAAATGGGTAAAAAATACCCCTCTGCTAAATATTTGGCTCAAAAATACCCCTCCCTTAACGAAATTAAATTATTTCGATTATTTCATTAATTTATATAAAGTTCATCATTTAATATATATTTCGTTAATTTCTTTAAGTGAAGATTTATATTTCGTTAATTTTGTTAATTTTGTTAATTTATATTTCTTTAATTTCTTTAAAGATTAAAAAGATGTAAAGTGAAAATACCTTTTTAGAATAAATGTATGTTTATTTTTCAAATCAAATTCAACCAATTTATATTATAATTCAAATACTTTTTTTCATTATCTTATTTGTAAAATTAAAAAAATACTTTGATGTAAAAAAATTAACGTATTAGAGTTAAAAGTTAAAGTTAGGGTTTAATTCAATCGAAATAATTTAATTTCGTTAAGGAGAGGGGTATTTTTTAGCCAAATATTTCACAGAGGGGTATTTTTGACCCATTTCAGATAGTTTAGGGGTATTTTTGATCCTTTTTCGAATTCCGTTAGAGGGAGGGGTATTTTTGAGTCAAATATTTAATGGAGAGGTATTTTTGAGCCAAAAATCTAACGAGGGGTATTTTTGAGCTATTTCAGATAATCCAGGAGTATTTTTAAGTCTTTTTCGAATAAAAAATAATAATTGAAGAAGATTTGAAAGCAACCACCACTTCTCCATTTTCTCTAAGTTTCTATTTAGATGTGTGACACCTATGCTACTTAAATATCAAAGGTCTAAATTAATTAATTTTCTTAACCAAAGAAGTATACTAATTAACCATGATTAAAAGAAGAGATGTTGGTATTTAAGTTTTTCGATTTTGGTAAGAAAATATCCATTTTTCAAAATTTTGACACCAAGTGAAATTGTTTTAATTAAACAACATTAAACTTTTGATATAAAATGATTTCTTCCACAATTTTATTACAATGAGTTACGACTTACTGTTTAGACCTAGAAATGATTTTTCTTTTTTTAAGATAAAATATTCTATCTATTTTTTTTGAAAATTTTTATCTAACAAAGATAATTAGTCTCTTTTACTTTGATATTTTTGATGGCAAAGTAATTTTGAATACTTTTTATTTAATATCGAAATGCTGAAAATGTTATTTTATGATTTACAATTTATTTTCGTAAAATAACTTATTTAAATGTTTCTTGAATCGGAAAAAATTTAGTCTATAAAGAAATTTAAAAAAAAGAGAAGAAGTTATGAATACAAAAAAAATTATTGTATAACTAACGAAATCGTTTATTGTGATGCTAAGAAATTGTGAGATGTTTTTTTTAATAGCTAAATGGGGATAAATTTAAAGAGAGTTAAATGACAGTAGTATATATCTTTTTAACCATGATTAAGACACTTGATTGCTTAATATGTACCATTTCTTAATCTATAAATACCATTTAGATTTTTTTATATACTAGAGAGGCTACATATTGAGAGATAAGCCCTTGGAGGATACTATATACCCTTATTGTTCTTGGTTTGTTATTCAATTTAAGACTTTGAAATTTCTTCTTTTATTATTGTGAGATTGATTTTATAATTTTGTCTGTGGATTCCATGATTGATCTCATAACTATGAGCGGCTAATTCTCTTAGCTAGAGTTGTGGGAACCCTGATGGATTAACAAAATAGAGAAAGTGCCAAGTTATTCTAGATAAATATTCTTGCATGTATTGGATTTTCTTTGATCTGATTGATTTCTTAATGGTGGACAACGTTAAGATCCCGCCTATATTCACTACTTGCTTCTCAATAGAGTTAGAGAGTAGGAAACGAAGATCTTAACAGTAATTTGGAGATTAATTGTTGATCTAGGCTAATCAATATCATCTACGTAAGATGGTTATTTTTTATCTAATAACTTGAGACTCAAAAGGTGATAGTTAATTGGGATCTAGAATAAGGGTTAGTAAAGCGACACCTAAGACTCAAAAGGTAAAGGGTGAATTCCATCAACGAGTCCACAAGACAGTTAATGGTACATAACTTATTAGATTAGACATGCAAGGTATTGAAATTATTCGACATTGTACGATAAATCTGTGGAGTTAGAAGCCAGGGGGAATATAAATCCTAGTGTTCGTCTTAGATTGTTTACAACCAAAAGCATTTAAGTATTGTAACTTCTCGCTAGTTATAATAAATCTCCCTTTTTTACCTTTTCACACTGCCTGGTGATTTCAACAAGTTCAAGCAAGATATCTGATGTATTCCCTGTGGGATCGATCCAAACCTAGTTGGGTTACTTTACTTGACAA
Source organism: Capsicum annuum (assembly GCF_002878395.1). Taxonomy (NCBI): domain Eukaryota; kingdom Viridiplantae; phylum Streptophyta; class Magnoliopsida; order Solanales; family Solanaceae; genus Capsicum; species Capsicum annuum. The sequence continues at coordinate 105,454,163 of NC_061116.1, read as the reverse complement.
CGACCACTATATTCTTCTACAGAGGGGGTAGTTTCAGCGTTATCAAATTTTGGTGCCGTTGTTAGGAAATACGATTGTAGTTGACTGATTAGAATTGTTGAAGTTGTCAGATTTTTCTTTTCTATTCTTCTTCGGGCATACGCTAGTGTATGCCTACTCTTCTTGATATGACAACTTGTCCAGAGGAAGTATGAAGTGATGAAAACTTCTTAATTATTGATCTTTATTCTTTTGATATGGTGCGTTATTGTAGGAGTGTGGCTGATATAGTGTGTGAACACAAGGATAGCCTGTTGGAAACTGTCATCCCCAAGTTTTTATTTTCTGAGCCTTCCAAGAAATAGCCTATGAGGTTAGCTTTCCAATGCATCAAGCCACGTCTCAGTCTGAGGTCATGGCAAAAAGTAGTGGAAATTCTTACTTGAGACCCTGGAAAGATTGCCATGGTTATGACTCAAGGTAATGAATCATTACCACTTGGGATAAGTCGTCACGAGTGAGCCGTAACCACTCCAGCGAATCCCTTTGCCCTGAGCCCAGTGACTACTATACCTCAATATAACTCATAATCAGTGCTTACAAGTCATATGGAGTGACTCGTAGTTATATTAGTGTGTGTAGCCAAAAACCCTCTCTAGTGGTTACGAGTCCAGCATATGACTCGTAACTAGACCTTATGAGTCTTTTCATGGACCCATAACCTGAACAGTGTGTGATCCAAGGCCTCAACTTCTAACTATATCCTCATCCTACGACTCATAATCAGTCATGATGAGTAGTTAGGTGGCAAGTCTTTTCCCACTTCCTTAAAAATCAAACCCATGTCGTTTTGGCTTCACAAGGGGTGGTATAAACGAGCCCAAAAGCCCCAAATTACGACATAATCCTCAATTTCACCAAAGAGAGTCAAGGGGGACGATTTTCTCTTATTCCTCAAGCAATTAGGGTTTCTTAAGAACAAGATAAATTTTAAGGATTTCCCCAAAGCTTCTACTTCAGGTTTGTGGAGTATTCATCAATGGATTCCTTTCACCTATTGAGCCCAAAAATCTTCTTTTTGGTTCAAGTATGAATTTTACTCTAGTTATGATCAAGTTTAATGTAAATTATGCAGTTCATCAATGTTTCCTCATTAGTTTTATATTCAAGGCATGTTAATAGTTTAACTCTATGATAATCATACTCTTACATGCTTGAAGTTCCAAAACCTCATGTCATATTCAGTCAATACTATGTCGAATTCTCAAATTATGCTTTAAACTGTATAAATATGATATTTTTCCAAGGTTAACTCATTTCATGTTTACGTTCATAAAATTTATCAGACTATTGAAATGTCTCATGTTTGGGTCTTTGAATTATGAATTTATTTTAGTGCTGATGGGTTATGAACACCCGATACCTATATGTTTACTTACATTTCATACTTTTAAATAATAGGTCAGTCAACTCATGATTTTATTGTTATACCCAATATTATTTTATGTCAAATTATCAGTTTTACATGTTCATGATTTCTTTAGAATAGGCATGCACTGTCAGTTTTAAAATACCTTACGTGAGCAAATCAGTTATCAATGTATGCATTAGTTAGTATTTCAGTGTTTTTTTAGTTGGAAGTATATTTTAGCATCGAGAGAAAAGTGTGGGTTTAGTACATCCTACTTCCAAAAAACTATATGCCATCCTGAAGCATCCCAGTTTTGGACCCTTAGAAAATTTCTAGGAATCTCGTTCTTCGGACCCATTACGACTCATTATACGAGCCATAAATTGGGGTACGAGTGGTGAAGACTTATCGTAAGATGATAAGTGTTAGTTGATGGGATGGTCTTGGACACTGGAATGGATACTACTTGAGGGTATCAGTCGTAAGGCATGGGTATGAGTGTATAGGTGACTCATAAGGTGGTTAGTATTTGATCCTCCTGGTGTTTCATTCTGTCAGGGATACAGATCATAGGTACGGATTATATGCTGAGGTTATGACTTAGTTGGATGAGTTGTATACTGGACAGTGTTTGATCCATGGTTGAGGATTGGTTACGATTGGGTAGGTATCAGCCGTAAGCTAGGTTACGAATTGTAAGGAGGTTAGTCGTAACCCTGTGTCGGGTTTTTATGGGATTTAAGTGGGGGTATGCTGGATATTTCCCAACTTACCCTAATAAGGACCCACGACTTCTAATACATTTAGGAGGTTATTTACCTTTTTATTTTATTTTTAAACACTTAGAATCTCTTCCAAAACATATCATAATTCTCTCAAGAGCTTTTGGGGCAAAGATCTAGGGTTTCAACTAAGGGATTACTTTGGGGGGCTTGTCTTAGTAATTCTTTCCATAAATCTTCGTGGCTTAATGCATGATTCTCTTTCTTACTTGCAATTTTAATTAAAGGAATAATTATATGGTTGATTTCATGGTTTTTACTTTTGTATGGTTTTGATTTTCAATCATTGATTTGAGGGTTTTGATGTTAAAGGCTTAGTTATGATTTCTTATGGTTTTAATTATGCTTTCTATGCATTAATGATGGTTTTGGATAATGGAATTACATAGTAATGGTTTAATGGTAATGGAATTTAGTTTTAGTTATACTATTCCCCCAAGGTGTTTGATTAAATGCTTATAAAGATATATTTATTACATTGACTCTCTTAAGAGGGAACTCTTGCTTGTTTTCAGCTTATGCATGAAACTGCAAATGGTTTAGATGGTTTACAAATGTTAAAGGTTAATTGGTTATGCTTGTAGAGAACATGGTAGTCTTCCAAGAGGTTAATATGGTAAACAAAAAGGGCACCGAGAGTCCCCTTAATCTAAATGGTTTAGCTATGGATAATGCTTGCAAGTATGGTGGTATGACGATACCACTGGTTTATCAAATAGCCTTGGTTAATAAATGGATAATTGGATTATTTGGACTTGGTTTTAATTGGGTATTAATGACGGTGAGTGCGAGCTAAGTCGTGGAAGGTGGCGATCCCGGGGGGACCAAAACCAAAAAATCATATTTGCCAATATGAGGGGTCTTCGATGGCCACGTGCGAGTGTCATGTTTATATTGGAGGGATGTACTAGTTATTCCAGGATTATTTCCTGGTCGTGTGGCTACACATAGTGGGACTCTTTCAGTAGGGGGAGTTGAACCCATATGGCCCGTGGGTAGTAAGACGGCTAAGCTACATGACCCAGGTTAAGTTTTTAAATGGCATGCTAAACTTAGTCCCTTATATCATCACTTATATATATGTATGGTTGTTTGCATTGGATGGTTTTCACTTGGTTTTGATAAATATCATTACTTTATCCTTATCCCGAGATTCATGCTAGTGTTCACCCACTAACCCGTCTACTGACGGCTGCATACCCACACTATGTAGGAACCAGATGTTCGACTCCTCTTTTATAGTACTTGATTCGGGGATAACTTATTGGAATGATGTGGTGAGCATCCATCTTTTAGGAAGACATCATTTCATGTTGGACATTCTTAGACTTTTTTTTTCAAATATTGGTTTTGGCCATGGTTGGGGGCATGTCCCAATCGGATATTTGTATTCTTTTGGATAGAGGATTTATGGTACTTTTGGGGATTGGAATGGGCGAGATTGTTATTGGTGTCAGCCTTGGCATTGGAATAATCTGGGAGGCTGGCATCAACGGACATAATTTCTCACTGTTCCATCGTATTACATTTTGGGTTTGACTTACATATTCTCTTTGGTTTGGTATGGTATGGATGGTTGGTTTGGTACAAACAGACTTGGTTGGATCATTCATAGTTGTGACCCTATCCAAAGTCTTCATGAGAGCATTGTACAATCTTTTTATAAGCTTGAAGTTCAGCTTATCTAAGGCTGTATAAGGTGGTTGGGTTGGGTTTAGGGGGTGGTCCTCGGTCCTAGGTGGACTTGAGATGCCCATTACGAAAAGGCCCCGGTCCGGGCTTCATCACATCCAAACCTGAAAAAGAGTGCAAGAAGAAGGAAACACATGTCTACATTCTTGATTTTTTTGAGCTAGAATCAAAAAATTACGTCCCTCACGTTAGGGAAAAGAAGTAAACACGCCACATATATTTTTGGGTCATTTATTTTTATACCTCCACCTCATGAGCATAATGTGAAACCAAATAAATAATTAGGGTGAAATTCATAAGTTCAAAATATAAAAAGAAAATCGGAGGCCAACTCTTGGGTTACCTTTATGAAGTCTGAGTAATCAAGGTTTCCATGGGGTTTGTTGGTGAAGTCTAAGTAACCAACATAGCCAATTCATTCCGCGATGTTAAATCAGGCATTGCTTGGGAGACAACCTAAGGCATTTTGTTATTTGTACATGTTATTATGATTGTTGTGCAATCTTGGCACCTATGGTGCCGCAGGTATGTTTCTAACTCTCTTGCTCTGTAGCGGCCTAATGCATTAGGGGAAAATATATGATCTTAAGTTGAGGGTGGGGATATTTGTGAGTCTAGATGTCTTTTTGGGTTATTTGTTGTCATACCTCTTTTCCCAGAGTCCTGTTCCTAGTAAAACCAACATATTTAGGCATATTGTATTTTTTTTGAGATGTTTTATGTTTAACTAGAAGAAAAATGAGTATCTAGGCCAGTTGACATGTTTTTATTGATTCTTGAGAAAATAATACCCCTTCAATAGTTTGTTTTGAATTGTGTGATATGTATATATGTGATTATTGTGAATCTTGTTATGGCATTAGGATTAGGGACATGATAATAATTGTTAACTTGTGCATGTGCTGGATAGGTAGTAGCTTACAATGTGAGCATGTGCAATAGGTGTGTGAGATGCTACTTAGTTTCCTTTGTGTGCTAAATCTAGAACTTGCTTAAATCTAGAACTTGCTTAGTTAGTTTTGCTAAGATTGTAGGATAGTCGGTTAGGAAAGATCATAGGTCGTTCTTGAACTTAATCCAATTTTAGCCTAAATGACCTTCCCAATGTGCATAAGTATCCCTTGATACCTGTCTTTGAGCCTGTATAGCCTATTTTTTTTTTTAATTTTTACCTCTTATTTAGTTACAATGAACCTATTTTAGCCCTGTTCCTTCTTGAATATTGTGCACCTCAATGCAGGAAAATTACCTAAGTTGAGAGTGGCTATTATAGGGGTGCATAATGTGAAGTTGGTATAAGAGAGAAATAAAAGAAAAAGAAAGTAGGGTTGGGTATGGGTAAAGAAGAAAAAGAAATAATAAAAGAAATCCCACCTAACCTGAATGTGCAATAAGATAAAAAGGGAGAAATAATGGTGGAATAAAAAGAAAGTTGGTTAAAGTGTGGACCCCAAAGTTAGTGTATTTCCAAGGAGTCTTAGTCACTTTATATATCCATATGTGCCATACCAACTCCCAAGCCTTCATTATAAGACGAGTCCTATAGTGTTCCTAACTTGACTGTTTGAAAATTAAGGTAAAGAAAATAAGGGCAAGCCTATGGTATTTGATGCACATTATTGGAACTTCTCTTGTGAGTGTGAGTGTCTCTTAATATATCCCTACATTGACATGTATGATTTTATATAAGTGATTTGGGACTTCTTTGTTATCAGAGCACGTGGGTTGTTTTGCTAGCTTCTTACTTGTTTGGGTAATGTAACTTGTATATATGCATGGTTGTTTGTTGTTGATATAATGCCATAACTTTATTCCCTTGTGTCATATTTTTGTGCTTTATGTATACACACAGTTGTTCTTAATGTATTGAACTTGGAGAGGGTGATGTGCTTTGAGCTAAATTTGATGATTGACTGTCATAGGTATCTTAGGTTTATATTGTTTAAGCATCATCGTATATTTTGTTGTGTTTTTGTTGCCTGAGTACATACAACGTTCTAAGTTGAGGGTCTTGATGTGCTATGGATTCATAGCACTTACGATGCTTAAACTTGGAGAATATGCATGTACTTAAGGCTATTTTGTTGTATTTGATATGTTTATAGAGTGATTATGCAGAAAACTAGGTTTTCAATGCTAAACAAAAGAAAAAGATGGTTTTAGATGCTAAATGGAAGAAAAACATAAAAATTGCAGATTTTGGCTACTGAGGCAATTTTGGGCATATGTGCCTCTTACCGGGCGTAAGTGACCTAAATAGGTGTTAGAACTTGCAGTCCAGAGGTTCAGGAGTAGGAAAAGGGAGGTCTGTTACTTACTAAAAACCACATATGGTTCGTATATAGTAAATACGGTCCGTATGTGACCTTAGTAAGTGGTCACCGACTTTAATTTTTTTGAATCATTTTGAAATTGTTTCCTAGGGTTTCCATGTAACCGACATACACCATATGATGTTTTTAGTCCTTATTATGTTCGTTTAGGTAGGTATTCCTATTTTAGTTAGGATTTAATTTATAGGGTTTCTTGTAATCTATAAATACCTTTTAGATTTTGTTATATACTAGAGATGCTACATATTGAGAGATAGGCCCTTGGGGGCTACCATATACTCTTATTGTTCTTGGTTTGTTATTTAATTTAAGAATTTGGGATTTCTTCTTTCATTATTGTGATATTTATTTTATAATTTTATCAGTGGATTTCATTATTGATATCATAACTATGAGTGGCTAATTCCCTTAGCTAGTATTGTGGGAACCCTGGCGGATTAACAAAGTAGAGGAAGTGCCAAGTCATTCTAGATAAAGATTTTTATATGTATTGGCTTTTCTTCGGTTTGATTGATTTCTTAGCGGTGGCCAATGTTAAGATCCCACCTATATTCACTACTTGCTTCATAAGAGAGGTAGAGAGTAGGAAAAGAAGACCACAACAGTAATTTGGAGATTAATTGTCGATCTAGGCTAATCAGTATAATCTACGTAAGACAATTATCTTTTATCTAATAACTTGAAACTTAAAAGGTGATAGTTAACTGGGATCCAGGATAAGGGTTAGTAAAGCGACACCCTGAGACTCAAAAGGTAAAGGGTGAAATCCGTCAATGAGTCCATAAGATAGTTGATGGTACATAACTTATCAGATTCTGCATGCAAGGTATTGGAATAGTTTGATGTTGCACGATAAATCTACGAAGTTAGAAGCTAGGGGGAACACAAACCCTAGTGTTCGTCTTAGATTGTTTATGACCAAAAGCATCCAATTCTTGTTACTTCTTGCTAGTTACTACAAATCCCCCCCTTTTACTTTTCCGCACTGCTTGGTGATTTTAACAAGTTCAAGTAAGATATCTAACGTATACCCTGTGGGATCGACCCTACCGAGGGGTAGTTTGGGCGTTATAAAAGTCCTTCTAAGGAGGGGTAGTTTGGGCGTTATAAAAGTCCTCCAAAAGTGAGAAGTAAACACATAACCTCGATCTAAAATGATAGACACTGGCACACCATGGAATCGCACAATCTCACGAATATAACTATGGGCTAGCCTCTCAGCGCTGAAAGAGACCTATACAGGAATGAAATGCACAGACTTGGTCAATCGATATATGATGACCCAAACACTATTAGATCCATGGGAAGTGTGACGCACCCTGTCACAAACTCCATAGTGATCTGTTCACACTTTTTCTTGTTGGCACTTTCGCACTCCACGGGAATGGATAATCTTTGAAGCAATCCACCAGGTCTTAAATGTTGGAATTTCACTTGTCGGCAACAAAGTCAACGAGCTACAAAATCTGCTACATCCTTCCTCATACCACCTCACAAGTAATTCTGCCTCAACTCATGATACATCTTAGTCACTCCTGGATGGATGGAATACCTGGAATAATGGGCCTCCTCCAAGATAAATCTAATCCAATAACCAACTCCCAGCATACAAACTCGACCCCCAATCCTCAAAACTCCATATGAATCAAATGAGGCTTCTTTAGCCTCACCACTCAATACCTTATCACGTATCACCCTCACTCAACACCTTATCACGTATCACCAATCGTGATCGTGATAGATGTATGCAATCATAGGTGCACCAGATAATTGGTGTATGTAACGCCCCGAGACTGCCTCCTGGACGTCACACGATGCTTAGAACTATAAGTGATCCTAAGCTAACCCATGATAGTAGAATTATTTGTGAGAAGCTGAATAAATACTTACAAACTGAAAGAAATAAGTGGAAGAGATGTCATTAGATAAACTTGTTCAATACAAATCTATTGAAAAACATACAACATTATTTATACAAAGGAAACTGAAACTAAATACATCAACTTTAACTGACTATCTATGAAGCCTTTACTAATGCTGACTATAGGTGGCCGGGACATCACTCCCATCCATCCCTAATCAATATGACTGAATAAAAATATAATACTAGAACGAGAGTTGACTCGAGTCCTCGAATCAAGAGGACTCATCACTTATTGGCGGAAGTTGTGTGATGTCTGAACATGGTGTTGTGGACTACAACTAGTACCTTTATTATTAAATAATGTAGCCACACAGACATATATGTGGTCAGTACTTTTGGAATATATCGAGTATGTAGGGGTAATATAAAAGGACTCACCTTGATTATGATAAAACTGAAAACTAAAATATCATAAAGCATGAAAAATAAAGCACAATTTGATAAGCTTAGTGAGTCATAACACCTTAGTTTCTATAAGCTTTACTTTTACTTTCTTGGTGGGAGATTCTTATAACTGATATAAACCATGTGAGCTATCATGGAGTCCAATGTCTTACCCATGTTGAGGAGAGTTGTTCTATTCTTTCCATCAAAATAGAACCTTAACTTAAAGTGATCACTATACTTATCCCATATTGGGTATATGAGGGGATACTCTCTGGAGAGGCCCGTAAACATAAACCTACAGTGGTACGTAGTTTCTGGAGATAGGACGTGCTGAACCCATATTTCTCTCAGTGCTAAATACTACTCCCAAAATATATAATTATATGCTCATACTTATGAAATCCACATTAAAATAGCATATGGGTTTATAAACTAAAAAACATTTATTCTTCTCTTACTTAAATCATATTCATGAGGAAATTTGTAGATTTCATGTCTTATCTTAGATCATAGGATCAAGATGAACTATAATCATGCTGTAATACTTGTAGCTTGAGTTTATAGGCTTAAAGTTCTTGTAAACATAGTAACTTATGCTTAAACTTGAAATCATTCATCATCTCATAGAATCTTCTCATTAAATATATCAAACTTTATGTAAAAATAATGAAATTCATCTTATAATAGCAATCATCCAAGTAAAAGCATGTGTAAAGGTAAAATCTTATGCAAGGATGAAAGAGTATCCTTGTTCAAACCCCACATACCTGAATTTCTTGGCTCTTTTAAGGGAACTTGAATTTGAAACCTTGGGAGGCGAATTCTTGGAAGAAATCCTTTCTTGGTGTTCTTGAGAATTTAGGAGGAAAGGGATCATGTATTTGGGTTTGTGGGATGATAAAATCACATTTATATCAATCATAGGATAGTTTAGGACATAAATGACTTGTTTACCCTTGAAAAACTAAAGAGAAACATGGGTTTTAGCATTTCTAAATATAGGTCTGTGCCATGGAGAAATTGTGGTGCACAAGATCCATACCACGTTGAAATCGTTGATCCTCACAAAAATGCTCATGACTTTTATCTCAGGTGTTAGATTAAGGAAAAAATCAGATGCGTTGGAAAGAGGACAAATTTATATATAATTTGGTGGGTCTTTATCTCAAAAATTCTATATATTCCAGAAGTTATACACGTTCAAAGCTGACCCTTGTAGGATCGAATACAAATATTTGGTTGAATCAAAAGCGCTTAACTCAACTTTGCTCTAAGTGTTTCCTATGACCATTTTTCACCTCTAAAGCTCTCTTCACACTAGGAAATTTATGACACTTATATTTGCATAGGTATCATTGGTTTCAAGTTTATACATGTAGGAATAAATGTCACGACCCGGCCCGAGGCCCTGGCTGCGACGGGCATCCCAAACCACACAGGCCCGAGATACCCCTGTCTTCACCCAATCCACTAGTGATATTGTTTGCTCTGGGCCCAGGCCCGCACTACTTTAAAACACGTCACTAGGGAGTAAGGATTTTTCACTTATATACCCAGCATCCCTCCTATGTTTTGCCTATGTGGGACTCCTTCCTAAGTTGGGGTATCGCATATACCCCCCTTATGGACTCAGCATCCTCGCTGAGGTTTGCCCCACCGAATGAGATTTTCCTATACTCAGGACTGAGGTTTGCCCCGCCTTTACCAGGATTCGCCTATACTCAGTTTGAACTCTAGCCCACATCGACAAGGACGACACATGAGCGACTTTGATATCATTCTGTCACGACCCAGCTCGAGGCCCTGGCCGCGATGGGCATTCCGAACCACATAGGACCGAGATACCTCTATCTCCACCCAATCCACTAATAATACTGTCCGCTCTGGGCCCAGGCCCGCACGGCTTTAAAACGCGTTACTAGAGAGTAAGACTTTCTCACTTATATACCCAATATCCCTCCTGTGTTTTGCTGATGTGGGACTCCTTCCTAAGTTGGGGTGTCACAATAATGGTTCGAATTCTAGCCTAAAAATATAGGGTGTTATAGTGCACCAGTTGGGGACTTGGTATCCAAGTCTCTATGGGACCCTCAAGATTCATCTAAAATCCCTTGAATGCAAACCAACTATGTTACCCTATCAAATTTGATGCTCCAGACTGAATGGAAATATCATATTTTTTTTAAAAATATCATTTTTACAAAGTTGACCCCCAAAACTCAAAATTACAACTTTTCAAATCGAGGGACGAAATGATATTTAAAAGCCATGAAACCATACCAATTATGTTACCACCCTAAAATCGATGTTCTGAATCTAATGCTGTAATTTGTTTTGCCATCCATCACACGAATCAAAAGATATTAACTGAAACTAATTATAAGGCTCTCAAAGCCTTCAAAAACCATAAAATCACATAAATGACACCAAAATGCATTGAGAACCATGCCAATCTCCCCCACACTCCAAAAATACCACAATACAACTATGAAAGGAAAAAAATAGTCAAATCAAACAAAAACACATTTTCATATAATTCATCAAAATTTAGATTGTTATAATTCACTTTCTATGTAAGAGAGTATTCAAAAGGTCCTAAAAGTAATTCATCTTCATTTGGATACACTTTACCTTACTCATATGGATCTAATTCATCTATATTTGTTCATTCTTAATTCTTGAAAATAAATACTCTGAGAAATAAACTTCACATGAAGGAAAAGTTAAAAGATTGTTGTAGTAATGGAGGTAATAAATCAGAGTTACATAAAAACCTTGGTGAAGACTAAGAGCCTCTGCCTAATCTTGGATGCAAATCAAAACCTGAGGATTTTGATATCTAAAATTTGTAGAAAGTTAATTCTCCTAGCTTTTCTGTCCTTTCACAGTTGGCTCGTGATGTATTGGCTATTCCAATGTCAAGTGTGTCATCGGAATGTGCATTTAGTATCTTTAGTCATATTCTTGATGCATTTAGAAGTTCATTGACTTACAAATATATGCAATGCTTTATTTATGTTCAATATTAGCTTAGACAAGAGACTAGTCCTATTTGAGTTGAAGAAATTTAGTGTTTCTTGAGAAAATTGAACTTGGTAGGAATTTATATTTTTATATATTCTTCAAAAAAATTAAAATACTTATTCGTGTTGTAGTTTAATATATTTATTTAAATTATTTTTAGAGATGACAAACAGTGGACGAGACTCTTGCATTGTTGATGTGTGATTGTGATTTTCTAGTACTTAGTAGTAGTGATGATTGGTGAGCTTAATACTTTATTTATTTGGTTATATCATTTTATCTTATAAATTGTAAGTTATATTCTAACTTTTGATTTTATGTTGAAGGGTCAAGTGATGCCTCCTAAACCTAAAGTGTACTCAACTAATTGGGAATACTATGACATGGTTCAAAATAATAAAAAAGTGCACAAAGCAAGATGCTTGAAATATGGTTTAATCCTTAATTATTATCCGAAAACATGTGGCACATGTTCTTTTTGTAAGAATTTGAAGAAGTGTGTTATGAGAGATGAGAAGAAGTTGATTTGTATTTAAACATTTGAGATGATTCACCCTTATCGTATTTTAACTTTTAAGACATGTTGTTGGCTTGTGGCTACTACTTTTTTTAATTTGTGGGATTCTATTGTTTTAGCCTTTTATTGGTGTATTTATGGTTGCTTTTAAAGTGCACATTTATGGTTGTTTTTTGTCAAGTATTAGTATATTATTTTTGTGGGTTTTTGCTTTGCATGTATTTGTTCTACTTCTTGTTTAGTTAGTTCACCATTCCATCCAAGGGATAGATATTGTTATTGAAGTTCGGCCACAAAAATGTTGTCCCTTGGATCTTACCATGTAGCTGGTACAATATCCTATGTAACTTGGCATCTTGTTCTTTCCCTGCTATCTTGTTTGTACTCTTTAAAGCTATTTAGTTTCTAGGTTCAATTTTATTTTTTCTGGAGACATCATGGAATGTAAAAGTGGTTTACTTACTTTACATAGACTCTTGGCTCTAATAAAGAGTATACAGGCATGCCCAGACTGTGTGTTTGTCTCCAAAAAGGCTTCGTTATTAGTTGTTCTTCTATCTGTCCTATTAAAAGTTTTTCGTTGATAACTTCTTTATTGAAATGAGCTTTATGGTTTGTAGAGTAATGTTAAAACCCAAGGAGATATATTTCAGATGACTACAAATTCATGTGATTCATTATGTCGTATACTAGAATTAGGCCACTTTCTTGGCTGTAAACGTTTACTTTAAATACTAGTGTCTTGATACAGGGCTTTGCTTTTGTTACTATATGTGTATTTGGTGCTTCTGTTTTATTTTATCCTTGTTTTTTTTTCATATACAAATGGTTTTTTTAATTTGAGCAAATATTGGTGCGTTTCACATCCATGTTGGCTGGCAAATGTTTCTTGTTGCCAAGAAACATTGATGGACAGGTAACTGTTTCTTTGTACATTGAATTTGTATGCCTACAAGATGGGGCAACCTAGAACAATTAAAGGTTTTAGTATGCCATCTCAAGCATTTCTCATCACTGAGAGAATCTAAAATAAGAACTTAGCACTGTATAGAATGAGCTTTGGCAGGAAAGTGGGTCAGTCTACGTTACAACTTTCTTTGTCAAAAAGGTTGGTTGGTTAGATTTCAAACCTTATGAAATCAGAAAACTATGATTTGTGAACATAGACTCTTGGCTCAAGCAAAGAATATCATACAAGTAGTATTTAGATGCTAAAATTGGATGTAATCATGAAAAGACGTGTGGAAAACAGATGCAATATCATGATTAGCGTAGCAAATGATCCTGGAAACTCAATCTATTTAAGAGAAGGTTTACTTGTACAAATATTTTGATCTCAGGCTTCTTGGACAATATAGGACTTTGCTGCTTCCTTAAACAACTAAAGATATATTGGGAAAAAGAGTAGTGATATAGAAACTTGGACAAAAAAGGGACATGCACCAGCAGAAAATTGAACCCTGGTCTGATTTTGGTTTATGGCTTTGTGCTGACATCTAACAGGTATCATGGAGATTGGAGACTATGTGTTTGGACAATATTTGGTTTAAGTTGATGAACAAAATTTTTAATCTTAAAAAATAATCTAATTTATTAATAGAATTTAGCCTAGGCCCAAAATAAAAAAATTGAAACTATATTACCGAAATCGAACCGAACCAAACCAAACCTAATCCTGTTTGGTTTTTGGTATGTATAATTTCAACACCAAAAATTAAAAAAATAAAAAAAAAGTCTAAAACCGAACCAAAATACCAGACGCCTCCTATTATATATATATATATATATATAAAGGAGAGTTTGAAAAAAAATTAATATGGCACCCCTCTACGATCTCCATTCCTATTTAATTTTTTCCTTATTTTTTTGATATTTATTCTATTTTTTCTCAATTATATGCTATATTTAAAACCTCAAAAGCCATACTTTTAACTCTTTTAATTATATTAAGTATGTCACCTTTGATATTGACTCTAACAATTTCTCATGCACTTAACTAATACTCCCTCCGTTTAAAAAAAAATGACCTACTTTGACTTGACACAAAGTTTAAGAAAATAAAGAAGACTTTTGAATCTTGTGGCCTTCAATTAAAGTTGTGTCAAATGTACCACAATTCCCTTTAATCTTGTGGTCCTAAACATGCCATGCGGAAAGTTGAAATTAAAGTATTGCCAAAAAAGGAAAGGGATCATTCTTTTCGAAACATACTAAAAGGAAAGTAGGTCATTCTTTTTGAAATGGAGGGAGGAGTAGTTAATCAATATTTACTACCCCATTTAGTATATATCATTATTATATATTTCTAAAAGAATTACTCATACAATACCATAATTACACTCAAAATTAATCAACAATTTTAATTAATTATCTATTTTATATATATATATAAAGGACAATTAAAAAAATATTGATGTGGCACTCTTCTATGGTCTCCATTTCTATTTCATTTTTTCCTTATTTTTATGAGATTTTTTCTATTTTTCTCAGTTATATGTTATATTTAAAACCTCAAAAGTCATACTTTTAACTTTCTTAATTATATTATATATGTTACCTTCGATATTGACTTACGATTTCCCATGCACGTAACTCATAACAGTTAATCAATATTTACTACCCCATTTGGTATATATCATTATTATTGATATTCAGAGGGGTGGGTGATGGTGGGGGGGGGGGGGTTAAGTGAAAATTTCTGTGAGTCGACTGTTCACTCCTCAAAGTTGAGAAATCTGCATCTTCAAAATCTGGAGGTTGTTTGACAGACTTTTTTCTTCAAATTTTCATTTAAAAATCACTTTTAATAGCCATTTGGAAGAACTTAAACCCCATATAGGCAAAAAAACAATAAGAATCCTGATAACCTTTATCCTTCATACAGGAGAAAATGTCTCATCATAATCAATTCCTTCCTCGCAAATCAATACACTTCACAAAGCATATTAGATTTAAGATAAATAACCAAGTAAATAATGGAATTTAAAGTAAAGATACGAAGATTTATCCTAATTCAGAACACCAATGTGGTGCCTACTTTCAGCCCCTTGGGTTTCAATATTTCCTTAGATCTTTCAATATCGGGCTTGAGTACAATGCTGAGAAATAAGTTTCAAAGACTTATTTTGTTCTTCAGATCTTGTAACACAGCTTCAGTTTATATTACAAAGTTGACTCAATATTATTCTTTACAGAACTGTCGTAAAATAAGAATTACAAAGCTTTGTGAGACTAAGATTGAGACATTTTTGAGATTTTTCTTGAAGTTGCATGAGTGCTTCAGCCTTTTGTCTTTTCTTTTATAGTCTCCAGCTTCTTCAGCCTTTGTTCTTGTAAGGAAACCCAAATGATTTCTTCTTAACCAAGGATTTGAATTGATTCTTTAATTGAGGGGTGGCACCATAAAGTATGTCTATATCAGATATGTCCATACGTGGTGCAACTTCCACAGCTATGCATATCCATATCAGATTTATCCATGTAGAGGCTGTGGACTTCTTTTTTTTTCTTTTGGTCTTGATTGATTTGATTTGCTATGAATCGGGGGCTGTGATGTTTCTTCCTTTTGTTCTTGTTTTTGATTGATTTACTTGCCACAATTCTTAGATGCCGTAGATCTCCATGATTTGATGTTCTTTGATTTTTGGAGTCGGCTCTCTTGCTTGCTTCCATACCGAATTAACTTTCTTTGATCCTCATATCTTTGTGTGAGATATCCTTTCATAATTAGAGATCTTTCAATATCCTACAATGGTCCATTTATTAGTTTTCTATTATTAAAACTTAAATAAATAGGAGGCTAATGATCTCCCCTTTTTTTGATAATGGTAAATAATCATTTAAACATTAGTTGATTTCCCTGTCTGTCATAGTATTCGGGTTGCTCCCTCTGATTTGTAAACTATTTTGCTATTCCAAGTTTCTAGAGTATCAGTCGACTCATATTTATTGATAGTCAACTTGCTCCCCCTGACTTTTAGGCACTTCTGATGTTCCTGTATTTCTTGTCTCTTTCCCTCTTTTGGTATAATAAAAAAGACCCATAGAGCAGAAAAAGAGCAAAAGACATATAGTAGAGATTTAATCTATTAACTAACAAGTACTAGGAAAACAAAAAGTGTGATAGACAGTGTGTTAAATATCATCTTACAACCCAAAAAAATAAAGGGCCAGGACCCCCTTTTGAATAAAAAGTCATCATTCACCGCTTTTTCAGAAAGTATGTCAGGGTATTTGGGCATATTATGGCAGAAAGTGTCATATGATTTTTCAATGTTTTTAAAGAAGGAGGATTAGGAGTTTTAAATGAAAATAGATAAATCATCATTAGAGGAGTGGATGACAGCGCTCAAGCATACACACAAGTGTAAGTGGTCTACCAAGTAATATAGTGGCCTTCAAGAAAGTGGATATCGACTCTACAGGGACTTGTTTCAATGACTATTCAATTCTTGTTCACAATTTAGATTAATTGATGCAAGCATAACAAACAAAGAGTTTTTAATGTTTGTAAACTAAGGTATAGTAAACAATGTATAAAATAAAGGTCTTGATACAACCAATAGGAGAAAGCCCAGGGTTAAAGCACTTCGAACAATCATACTATATCGTTGAACTTAATTCTTTAACTCGCTTATTTTGGTTGTTGATTCGTAGGGTTAATTGTATGATCATGGTCTCCCGGCCTCTAATAGCTTACCTAACTTGAATATTACAACTACGCCGTTTAGTGGGAATGTAATAATTTAATTAGATGCATGAAGCTATCATCCTACATGTGAACCAAGCAAGGCTTCTAGGTATATCCCTGTCCTAGATGCTAATTCAAATTCCTTATTTTATAAAAGAATATGAACCTTACTTTGACTATCCCCACATTCTATCTCCCTATTCCCTCTCTCGAGATCAAAATATCAATAATATGTATATTCTAAGGTTAGCTACTCCTTAAAATAATTAAAATAAGGTTAATTAAACAACCAAATATGATAAACAAATCAACAAACTTGATTCAAAATGATAGTAGTCATGTTCTTGGCTTTAACCCCAGAAAGGAAGATTTTAGCCACTCATAGTCATAATCATCATCCAAATAATTGTATGAATGATCAAAACTATTAAGAAGCTAAATTAAGGAATGTAAAACCTAGAAAAAAGGTTGTATCAGTCTCCTCAATTGTCCAACACGTCAAAAAGTATCTAACAGAGAGAGTACAAGTTCTATTTATAGTGGTAGACAATTGGCCCTATGTCGACTTGAGCTCCCAAAGCGAGTTGTGCAAAGGGGGACTAGAGATCAAGACATGATCTGGGTAAAGGTGATATCGAGCATTCATTTCACTTGATGGGATGGAGAAATGCAGCTCGCATCGTACTCTTATCGCGAGTGCTCTCTGCAAAGTTCAACTTCACGTTCAACGTTATCTTGTGCCTTGTCTTTGGTCATATTGCTTGTGGTATTATTTTGGATTTATTTAGATCTTGTTACATGTCCATATATCATCATAATAAAATCATCAAGCTTCCTACATCATCATACACCACGGATTAGAGCTCAAAATAAAAAACATTAATAACGATGAACTAAAAACACTAGCTAAGACTAGGCTTACCTACATTGATCATTAATTCGTATTTTGAATCTTGTCTTAATTCAATTAACCATTGAAAATTATAAATAAGTTGTTCCATATATAAATTCACTATTAAACCATTTGGAACTCATTTAACACATTAGAATCCATCGAGATAGACTACAACTGCACCTAGCTCAAGCTAGTAAAATTAGTTTTCTCGTCTAGACTCTAAATGATCCTTTTAAACCCAAAATTATTTGAAAACACTTCTAAACCGCACACTTAGATGCTTATTTATATCATCATAAAAACATTAAGCAGATGAATTATCCTTAAAACAAGGCAAACTAAGCTTGAATAATGACACCAAAGTGTATAACCACCTTAGAGCATCACCCCATACTTAAACCCTTATTCGTCCCCGAACAAATCTTCACTCTAAGCATCATAAGATGAGGAGACTTTTCACTTATACTACTACAAAGACACTCAAGCTAATACTACAATGAATGTACAGAATGCAAGTTTCTTCACGAAGCATATTACATACAATCGAAAGCTCATGAACACTACTCTAAAACATCCTAGCCTCAAGAATTGAATCAAAAAATGGCAAAATTATGCATATTTCTCAATATATGACATCATACAAATCACCCACGTTCATTAAACATGTGTCCTACAACAACAGAGTTACCCACAATCACTCATATAAATGCAATTTATAACACCATGGTTACAAAAATCATGTTATGCTCATTATCTCAAGGAATTCACAAGTTACGCATAATGAACCATAGGCTTTACCTTAGTGTAGTACTCCACTAATATCATAATAATGAAGGTTAGGATCAAATAGGTCTTTAAAGGTTGGACAAAAATAGTGACTATCTTCCCTAAGTGCTTTAATACATCACCTTATACATTTAAACCAATCTTTGACAACCCATGTATTCCACTTGCATCTACCATATTTTCTGTTTTCCCTATCTCTTTAAGTTCGTTCACATATATTATGGTGGGAGTATACTATGTACATATCATTCAATTTTTCTCTTTTTCACACCCATTATACGTTACACACCCCTATGATAGCCACCCTTAACTTAAGAGATATGCCTTAGTTGAGGTGCACAATGTCCAAGGAGGACTAGGGCCAAAACAGGTTCATTGTAACACAACTGGGCAAAAAATGGAAACTTTTTTTTCTTTTTCTTAAAGCATAAACTTCTCTAACTCCCAACCATAACACAAAAATTTTCACACACCAATAACTATCACTTTGGGGCTTCAATTTCACCTTTTCTCCTCTTATTTTTCAACTCCTCAACTCAATTAATTTTTTATGAAGTGCTTAAGATCTTTTGAATCAAATTCATGTCTATCAAAGAAGGGGATTAGTCTACAAATGAAGCTACTAAAGAAAAAGTTAAAGGCTCAATATGGTTTACTAGGATTATATACAAGGGTAGGTCAAATAAAAAGTATAAAACAAGGCTATTTAAGAAATGCCTATATCATCTCCTCAACCCACACTCTTTATTTTTATTTGCATACACACCAGGAAAGTTCTAGACATCAGATACAAAAGGAATATACAAATACCTTAATGAACATGGCACATGATCAACTCAGTAGGATTATCATAGACTCTCAACCAAACTATAGCATGAATTCAACTTTAAGCAACAAGTAAATGAGTCATAAACATGAGCCTGGGTGGCTCAACAGTTGTAATTCACACAATCAACATGCTTTTTACAAACAAACCCACTTGCACTATGCAGTCAAATATAGCAACAACAATAATATCTCACTTATTCCTAACACAAAAAATATTTAAAATTAAATTTACCGTAAAAATGGGAATTCCCCCACCCCACAATTAAAAATCTAATTTATTCCCAAAGTATACTTAAAAGTAGAGATAAAAATACTCCCTGAGGCCGCTAGGCCTAGCTAGTAGCATCTTTAAACAGCAAGAGGGTCTGGGAACCCCACACTTAGTCTTTTCCATGCTCCTTAGCTCAAGTTTTTGGTACTCAGCCTTTCCATAAACCTGCGACTCAATTAAAACAAAAACTATGTGAAGAAAAAATTATAAATACTTAAAATAAAACATTCCTACTTAACTTGGATTGCCTCCTAAGCAGCGCTGATTTAATGTTGTGGCACAGTGCAACTTACTCAACCAAATTCCTTTATACTTTCCTTACACTTGGAGGCCATCTTCTTATTCATTTCTGATCTTTTGAGTTTGAACTCTCAAGGTCAATAACTTTTTCAACAATAGCCTTTTTAGGCTCATCAATCTACATCATACTGGGCTTAGGTGGTTGTGGCTTAAGCTGCTCAATGAGGAAATCTGAAGAGGTCTTTTGTGGAATAGAATCTGCCACTCCACACTTATTCCCTTCAATTAAAGTAATCATGCGCAAATCTTTATAGTGGGATAGTGTGTTGAGCGGTTTGTACACTTTAAAACTGGTTTTTCATCCTCCAATCTCATTATTAGCGTGCCTTCTTGCACATTAATTAAAGCTTCCCCCATCATTAAAAATGGATGCCCCAAGATGATTAATACCTATTTTTCTGCCTGAAAATCTAGAATTATAAAGACAACAGGAATAATAAATTCACCAACTTTTTTAAGAACATCTTCTATCACTCCTTTAGGATGGGCTATGGTCCCGTTTACTAGCTGCAGTAGCACAGAGCTTGGTATAGGATTTCTCAAGCCCAATGTGTTGAACAAATATAGGGGTATCAAGTTGATACTTTCCCCTAAATCACTAAGTGCCTGAACCACCTCGCTATTGCCAATCTGAATGGAAAGAGTGAACTTCCCAGGGTCCTTAAGATTTTTGGGTATCTTTTGATTCATAACCAGGATACACTCCTCAGTGAGTGCTACCACCTCTACATCCTGTAAATTAACTTTGTTAGCATCCACATCCCTCAAGTACTTAGCATACTTGGGCATTCCTTGCAAAATATCTAAAAGTGGAAAGTTAATGTGTAGCTCTCTGAATGTGTCAAAGAACTTCTTGAAACACGCATCCTCTTTTGACTTAATATGCCTCTCTGGGAAACGAAGTTCTGGGATCTTTTTCTCTTCTTCAACAAATTTTTATTTTGAGCATCCAAACTTTCTCAACTTTTCAGTAACTTGGCCATTTACCTGCTTAGTACTCAGATCAGTATCCATCTTCTTAGTTTTCTTTTGAGGTTTTTTACTGAGCTCTTTACCACTCCTTAGAGTTATTTTCATAACTTTTTTTGGATTTTTAGTAACACTTGGAAACCTACCTTGAGGCCTGGTATTCTGTGCTGCTGCTATTTGACCTATTTGCAACTCTAAGATCCTTGTAGCTGATTACTATATTTTTATTTCTTCCTGTTGACTTTTCATATCTGCTGTGAACTGTGCTTGACTAGTTATAAGTTGTTTCAACATCTCTTCCATATTGCTTGTGGCCCAATTTACTTGTGCTTGTGGCTACTGAAACTACTGCTGGTTGTTCCATGAGGTATTTAGTGGCTGAGTCTGCCACTTTTGATTGCAAGCATTACCACAATTTAGCCTCTGAACATTGCCCACAAACATCACAGACTTAGAATTTGCAGCACATATGGCCATAGAATTACCATTATTTCCATAAACCTCACACCTACCACTGGTCTCTAAACTGCATTAACTATGGTTGTAGGCTGTATAGCTACTGATTTTCGGTTGTTGAACTGAGTATTTATCAAAAATTTTAAAGCAATAACCTGAGCTGATAAAGTAGTGTATTGGTCTACCTCCAACACTCTTAGAATCACCATGCCACTCTAGATTTCTTTGTGCAATGTGGTTCAATAAGGTTTACAACTCATCATAAGTCAACTTCAATGCTTGACTATCTGTAGCTGAATCTAGCAAAATTTTTGTGTTGTGGTCAAGTTCTTCTACAAAAGTATGAGAAAGTACCTTATTATACTATTGATGATATGGACAGTCCTAAAGAAGTGCCTTGAACTGCTTCCAAGCATGATAGAGGTTTTCATCTGGCCTCTATTTAAAGCTCACTATCTCACTATAAAGTTTTACAGTTTTTCCAGACAGAAAGAATCTGATGGGGAACTTTTGGGCTAAGATGTTCCATGATATGATTGAATTCACTGGCTTAGAATTCAACCACCTTTTATCTTCCCCAGTAAGTGAATAGGGGAAATGTGTCAGCCTCATATAATCAGCACTCACATCTGTCAGAATGAATGTGTTAGTAAGCTCAATGAAATTCTACACGTGGGCCTGTAGATCTTCATGTGCAAGCCCTATAAACTGTCCACTGCTAATCAATAGCTGCACCATGTTGTTATTTAGCTTGAACCTCTCTCCAACAGCTGATTTCTGAAAAGGTGAGGTCAAATTTATTAGAAGTAGAAATGCCACTTCTCTAACCATCCTTCGAGCTGCTTGTTCATCAGCCATGAGAGCAGGATTATCTTGATCTTTTTTGATTTGTGGAATAAAAGGGATAAGAATTTCTTCTCTCCTTCATTAATGAAAGAGTTTCTCAGGTTCAGGGCTTGGTTTAACCAATTCCAAAGCCCTTGCCATCTTACTACTTTGAAAACCTATTTCCTGCAAATACATAAAAAGACCAAACATAAAAATACCAAAGAAATCTAAAAGTAGAACTAAAAATAAAATAATTGCCAATTTATAAGTCTCTGGCAATGACACCAAAAACATGACAACACCCAAGTGCACACAAGTGTACGTGGAATATCAAGTAATATAGTGGCCTTTAAGAAAACTGAATATCGATCTAACAGGGACTTGTTTCAATGACTATTCAATTTTATTTCACAATTTTGATTAATTGATGCAAGCGTAACCAACAGAGAGTTTTTAATATTTGTAAACTAAGGTTTAGTAAACATTGCATAAAATAGAGGTCTTGATACAATCAATAGGAGAAAGCCCAGGGTTAAAGCACTTCGAACAGTCATACTATGTTATTGAACTTTATTCATTAACTCATTTATCTTGGTTTTTGATTTGTAGGGTTAATCACATAATCATGGTCTCCTGACCTCTAATGTTTACCTAACTTGGACATTACAACTACATTGTTGAATGGGGATATAATAATCCAATTAGATGTATGAATATATCATCCTACATGTGAACCAAGCAAGGCTTCTAGGTACATCCTTACCCTAGATACTAATTCAAATTCCTTATTTTATAAAAGAATACGAACCTTACTTTGATTATCCCCATATTCTATCTCCCTATTCCCTCTCCCGATATCAAAAGGTCGATAATATTTGAATTCTAAGGTTAGCTAATCCTTAAAATAATTAAAATAAGGATTAAAAAACAACCAAATATGATAATAAAATCAACGAACTTAATTCAAAACGATAGTAGTCATGTTCTTGGATTTACCCACAAAAAGGGAGTTTTTATCTACTCATAGTCATAATCATCATCCAAATAATTGTATGAATGATCAAAACCATAAAAAACTAAAATACAGAATGTAAAACCTAGAAACAAGATTGCAGCAGCCTGCTCAATTGTCCAAGACATCAAAAAGTATCTAACATAAAGAGTACGCTTTCTATTTATAGTGGTAGACAATTGGCCGCATGTGGACTTGAGCTCGCGACGCAAGTTGTGCAAAGGGGGACTAGAGATCATGACACAAGATGTGGAAAGGTGATATGGAGCTTGCATCACACTTTCTGAAAAGGAGAGGTGCAGCTCGCATCACACTCTAATCGCGATTGCTCTCTGGAAAGTGCAACTTCACGTTCAACGTTATCTTGTTCTTTGTCTTTGGTCATATTGCTTGTGGTATTATTTTGCCTTTATTTAGAGCTTGTTACATGTCCATATATCATCTTAATAAAATCATCAATCTTAATACATCATCATAAACCACAGATTAGAGCTCAAAACAATACAACTTTCATAACGATGAACTAGAAACACTAGCTAAGACTAGGCTTTCCCACATTGATCTTTAATTCATGTTTTCACTCTTGTCTTAATTCAATTAACCTTTGAAAATTATAAACAAGTTTTTACAAATATAAATACACTATTAAACCATTTGAAACTCATTTAACACATTAGAATCTATTGAGATAGACTAGACAAGCACCTAGCTCAAGCTAGTAAAATTAGTTTTCTCGTCTAGACTCTAAATGAACCTTTTAAACCCAAACTTGTTTGAAAACACTTATAAAAATTATAACCAAATCTTTTCACACTTAGATGCTTATTTATATCATCATAAACACATTAAGCACACGAATTATCCTCAAAACAAGGCAAACTAAGCTAGAATAATGACATCGAAGTGTATAAAACCACCTTAGATCAATGGACTTGGAAATTAAGGGAATCCATGCAGGTGAAAAATCAAGTAAATAACTTGATACCCTCTATTTGAATCTATCAAGAGACAACCAGACCATACCTATGTGTGTGTTTGTGCTCTTCCTAAGGTTCAGAAGTTT
Organism: Capsicum annuum; assembly: GCF_002878395.1. Classification (NCBI taxonomy): domain Eukaryota; kingdom Viridiplantae; phylum Streptophyta; class Magnoliopsida; order Solanales; family Solanaceae; genus Capsicum; species Capsicum annuum. Next base: position 105,430,016 of record NC_061116.1, on the reverse strand, counting down.
GAAAGTTGACTCCTTCAATAGCATGACACCTTCCTCAATGGATTTGAAGCGATCCTTATTATCCTTTAATTCTTTCGAGACAGTAATCATGGGGTTAGAAAAATACTTGCTTACTTTCTGGAGTTCTAACTTTTCCCGGCCAGAATCCTTCTTGTATTATTCATCTTCAACTAAAACATAACCCGTACTGGAAAATATTTTGGAGTCAGAAGTAGTAACAACTTCTATTGGGGGGTAAGCAGAGAGATCAATTGAGTAATACAGGAGAATTCAAGTAATGAGCAGGCCATATGGAAAACTGGCAAAGGCATGAACATCTGCTACACTCTCAAGCATATACTCACGAATCCAGTTTGCCTTATTGATTTTGAGTTTCTTAACCAGACAATACAACACAAAGACATCACAATAGGTAATGTTGTCGAGGGATCTTTTTTGTGGAATCATGTGATAGAAATTATGTGGGCTATAATACAAAACTTGAAACACAGGGATAGGGAACAAAATTGGTAAAAATAAAGTCAGGGTCAAACAGGACCCTTTTGACTTCTTCAAAGCTGACCTTAAAATCCACAGGCCAGTTACCATTCATGAAACCGATTGCACCAGAGAACTTTGTATGAAAAGTATTTTCAAACAAAAAATCATTTAGAATGATTCTTTTACCAAGCAAAAGAGTCTCAAGTTCACTACTATAAGGAGAGAGGCGGAGATTCACATAAAATATGTAGACTGGATCCTTATAAACCAGAACTCAACAGAGATGAAAAACCAAGGACAAATCTTGAAACTTAAAGAAGTGACTGACATAACAAAAGGAATCTTTCAATTAACAGAGATTGATAATGCAATCGGGTACAACAGAGCGACTTTTAAAGGCAGAGAATTTGTCTTTGTGAGAGCATGTCCATAATTTGTGCATGTCTTCTAGAGGGAGAGTGTTTAGAGAGTTTGCATGAGGTTTCTTGGTGGAGGGGGATAGGCTAGGATTAGAGCGACGTCTTTTGATAAGATTTGACTGAGAGTCTAATGAGGATTCATTGGAGGACTCGTAGAGGAGAATAAGTCTATCGAAGATGGTTTTTAGAAGAAATTTGGACATATTTTCCATAAAACATATTTTGGTCATGAGAGAAGAAAGAAAATAAATTTTAAAGGGGAAGAGAGGGAAAAGAGGAGTTGGTTAAGAGGATTAAGGAGGAGAGGGGGATGTAAGCGACTGTTTGAAAAGATAATGAAGGGGAAGATGAAGAGGTGTAACTAATAGAAGTGAAGGGCTAGCAGAAGGGGGTGTTAGGAAGGTAAAGAGGCACAGAAGTGGTAGAGGTTGCATAAAAATCAGTGATAAATAAATATGACTTACCTTTTGAAAACTAATTTTTTGGTTAAAAACCTACGAGAAAATTAAAATAATTAAAAAAGATTTTTTTTCCAAAAATAAACTCATATTTCATTAATACTGATAATACCAAGTCTTTTTCTAAGGTAACAAAATCTTTCTTCAAACAAGGGTTTTGTAAAAATATTCTCCAGTTGATTTTCGAAGTCAACAAATGTTTACAAGAAATCACCATTTCCTACAAGAGACCAAATAAAATAATTCTTGATATCAATGTGTTTGGCCCTAGAATAATGCTCAGTATATTTATATTAACTAATAGCACTGGTGTTATCACACATTATGAAAACAGATTCAAAAGTCAAATTAAAATTAAGTAGTTGATGCATAATCCATAGAATTTGAGTACCATAACTTCCAACGGTTATGTATTCGAATTTAGTTGTTGAAAGATTAAGTGAAGTTTGCTTCTTGCTGTGCCATGAAATCAGGCATCACCAAGAATTTGATACATTCCACTAGTAATTTTTCTATTATTTTTATCACCTGCAAAGTCAACATCTGAATATACAATTAAATTAAAATAGGAAGAGAAAGGGTACCATAGTCTAATGTCTTTAGTTCCTATGAGGTAGCGAATGATTCTTCTGAAAAAAAGTCAAATGATACCCTTTGGGAGTCAACTGGAACCTGACACACTTACATGCACTGAACATGATGTCTGGTCGACTGACGGTCAAATAGAGTAGTGATCCAATTATTCCCCTATACATATTTGTATCAACATCTTTTTTAGATGAGTTTGAGTCAAGACTTGTGGATGGACTCATCAGAGTTCTATAGACCTTTCCTTTTTCCATACCAAATTTTTTGATGAGTTTCTTTATGTACTTAGCTAGACTGATGAAGGTACCTTTGGGAGTTTGTTTGATTTGTAATCCCAAGGAGAATGTGATTTCTCCTATAAGGCTCATTTTAAATTCTCCTTTCATCAAGTTTGAAAAATTCTCACACAGAGAGATGTTAGGACTACTAAAAATGATATCATCAACGTAAATTTGTACAATAAGAAGATTTGAATCAAGATTTTGTATGAAAAGAGTTGTATCAATTTTACCTCTTTAAAAATTTTTATTTAGAAAAAAAGTACTCAATCTTTCATACCAAGTCTTTGGATCTTATTTGAGACCGTAGAGTGCTTTTGGTAATTTAAAAATATTAATTGGATAATATTGATTTTTAAACCCAGGGGGTTGTTTTATAAAAATTTTCTTATGAATAAAATCATTTAGGAAGGTGCTTTTGATGTTCATTTGATATAACTTAAAATGTTTAAAAGCAACTAAAGCTAATAAAATTTAAATTGATTCTAACCTTGCCACATGAGCAACGGTTTTATCATAATAAATACCTTCTTGTTAAGAGTAGCCTTGATCTACAAGTCTGGCTTTATTTCTGACAACCTTACCTTCTCCATTCAATTTGTTTTTGTAGACCTTTCTAGTTCCAATTATTAAATAGTTCTTGGGTCTTTCAACCAAAGTCTAAACTTGATTTTGTTCACACTAGTCCAATTATTCCTTCATGGATTTGATCCATGTTTCATATTTGAAGGCCTCATCGGTCTTCTTTGGTTCAATTTGTGATACACGCGCAATAGCAACTTGCTTTCTCAATGAATTTCTTATTTACATCCTATCTTTTAGAATTTTGATGATAAATTTATTTGGATATCTAGCATAGTGTTACCATTCTCTTGGAACACTAGGTTTGACTATTTTTATTGTGGGAGTCGACTCTAGAGGGAGTTTAGTTGACTCATCTTGTGATGGCTCAGAGGTTGTGCTAGTATTGGCTCCAGATTATAGATCACTCACCTATTCTTCATCACTTCATGGATAGAATTTTCCCAATTTATTCTTATCATTGTTGTGGATAAAGTATTTGTATAAAAAGGGATGGAAATAGCTAATGTTGGGCTTCTTTCCTCTCTTATGTTCATAAGGCATCTTCTTTAGAATAGGTCTAATTAGACATCTGTTGATGATATGACATGCTGTGCTTATTATTTCTTCCTAAAAGTGCTCTAGGAGATTATGCTCTAACAATATGGTCCTGGTAGTTTCTTGGAGAGACCGATTCTTTTGCTCCACCATACAATTTTGTTGAGGAGATCAAGGTGATGAGAAGTTCTGAGAGTATCCACTCTGAGTACAGTACTCCTCAAATGTCTTATTTTCAAATTCTCCTCCGTGATTACTGTGAACATAGGTAATGAGATATCTAACTTCTCTTTATGCCTATCTACAAAAGATCTCAAAGTTTGAGAAATTCGCATATTTATGAGCAAGAAACATCACCCAAGTAAAATGTGAGTAATCATCAACTATAACAAAAATATATCTTTTTCCACTAATACTTATGGTCTTGGTAGGGCTAAACAAATCTATGTGGGATGTTTGAAGAGGTTTGATAGTAGAGACAATGACTTTGAATTTGAATGATGTCTGAGTCTATTTACCTAATTGGTAGGAATCACAGATGTGATCCTTTTCAAACTTGAGTTTTGGCAGACCTTTCACCAATTCTAGTCTGGACAGTTTCTCAATGATATGCATACTAGCATGCCCAAACTTTTTGTTCCATAACAAAATATCATTGGTTTGCATAGTGAGGCAAGTTAGGGTAGCAAAGTATGGACTATTTAAAACATAAATATTATCAATTAGTTTACTGATGAGATAGATGTCTCTTTTATCGTGTTTGATGGAGCAACTTTTAACTTTGTAGGAGACTCCAAATTCGACATCACACAGCTGACTAATGTTGAGTAAGTTATGTTTGAGGCCATCTACTAGATATACTTCAGTAAATTCACATGAGGAACTGAGCTTTATTGAGTTAACTCCGATGACGTTGCCTCTTTCATTGTCACTAAATCTGATTGATCCCCCATAAATTTTCCTTATAGGAATTTTTTTTTCTTTTTTTTGGTCATGTGTATGAAATATCCACTATCAATGGCCCACATTCCCTTCTTATAACTCTTGCGGTATTCCTGCAAAATAAGAAAATTAATTTTGTTTAGGTACCCAAGTGGTCTTGGACCCTTAGAAAATAATTTCCTACGTTTAACATTATGGAAATCATAATACTTGTGCATGATAGTCATATAATATGGTACATTTTAGGGTCCCTCCACTCGTATGATGATCAGTGTAGTTTGGATGGTTTTGGTCTAAGGTACAAATGGATTATACTAGTCATATGTTAGGGTACTAGATGTATGATGCCAAATCATATGATGCCCTATGTCTTGCCTAAATGATTCTATTCTGCCTAGGGTATAGTTCTAGGGTACTTGTCATATGATTGGATATGAGTTGGCATTTATGTTCATATGTTGGTCAGTGGTAAGGTCCAAGGTGATACTTAGGATATGACTAGTGGGTACCACTCCTATGATATGGTACAGTTTGAGTAGGGTGGTATACCCTCCTACGACTATATTTTCAGCTTTTAAACTGAGGACATTTTGGATATTTCCCACCCCAAGACCCCTAAGTCCCCACATCTTATAACATGTTATGTCCTCTCATAACACACTTTGAAAGATCAAAATATTCCAAAAGCTCTCTCTTACAGATTGGGCTAGGGTTTTCTTCAAGTGTTTAGCTAGAGGCTCAAGGGTCAAGTTTCTTTCATCAATGTTTGTGAATAAGGCATGTGACTCTTCTCTCATTGTCAGTTCTCAAATATCATGTGTTTTAAACATTGATTTTGCTTTGTTAATGGTGGTTTTAAAAACCATAGTTGAGGGTTTTATTTGCATAATGTTAAGTATTGTTTACTCTTGGTTTAAATTATATTTATATATGCTTTTGATGATGGTTTGCATACATGGATTCTTGGTAATTATGGTTTAACAAATGGGTTGTGGGTTGCCTTAAACTTAATGGGTTTTACTTTGGTTTTAGACTTGGTAGAGGTATTCCCTCAAAGTGTTTGCAAAAATGTCTAAGAGAATGAACTAGTCACATGATGAATTGGGTTTTGCACTAATATTTGGTATAAGAATTCTAATGAAGAATGAAAGATTTTGTAAAGGTCTTGATGACCATATATTGAATTAAATATATTTTGAACTAAGGCATTAGCCTAAGAATTATGAATAGTTAATAAATAATTTTATGTGAAGGCCTTATTTGCCGTGTGCTGGTTTAAATAGTAACCTTGGTGGTTTAATTAGATAAAGAGGTTTGACTCCCTAAACATTAAATTAATTTATGTATTTATTTTATAATGGGTTTAAGTCCCTAAATGTTGAATTTAATTGATGGCTTTATATAGACAACAGGTTTGAGTCCCAAGGTCGAATAATAATGGTTGCGACATTATTCTACGCTTGCAATTGGTGTTGGAACAACGATACCAATGAAGTGCCTCTAGTAAATAAATGGCTTAATGGATGTGTATGTGAAATAGTGGTTTTAAATTGGGCTTTAAAGCGGGACGTGTAGCCAGGCTGTGAAAGTGAAGTCTATAGGACTAACACTTGAAACTGCGCTAGCCGGTGTAGGTGTCTTATAACTGGGTGGTTTGAGGCCCTCGAATGAATATGTTATTGGGATGTTTGACTCCCTCATTATATATGTATTGGTGCTTAAGTCACCTTGATTATTCCAGGTGGTTCGAGTCCCCTACATAGTCATATACGGTTATAAATATTCTCTGGTTCATGCGGCTACACGAACTGGGTCACTTCCAGCTAGGGGAGAGCTAGGTCTATATAGCTCGTGGGTGCCTTGTTCTATGATGGTTATGCTACACAACCCTGGTTAATATTTTCAAAGTTCATTCTAATCTTGTTCCCTACCCCATCATGGTATATATATAAGTATGTATTGTATTGGTTATATGCATTGGTTGAGTGTTTTTAAACTATTGGAACTATTTTATCCGTATCCTTGAGTTACATTCTAGTGCTCCAACTGCTAACCATCTTCAATGCTGTATCCCCATGCAATGTAGGTGTTGGTCATATCCTTATACCTCCCACTCAGTGATTAGACTCGGGAATATCTTGTAATCACTTAAAGTGGTGAGCTTTCATATTTTTGAAGGCTCAATTTCTTTCTTTGAGTTTTCTTATGTCTTAATTGGTTTAGACTTGAATATTAGTTTTGGCTATGGTTGGGGGCATGTCCCAACCGTATATGCTTGGATTGTTTTTAGAGGCTTTATATGGACAAACTATAAACTTGGGTATGTTATTCTATGGTATAGATTTAGACATGGTTATTATCTTGGTTATTTTATGGTTATTGGTTGGTTGGTTTGATAAGCGGGGTGATCTTTGATCCTTAATAGACTCGAGGTGTCTATTATGATAAGGCCATAGTTCAGGTCATGTAAATTTGGTATTAGAGCTAGGTTCATGGTCAGTTAGGTGTCCATAAAGCTGTGTTAAATGGAGTCTCCTTATGGGTGTGTAGCACTCTATAATTCTAAGAGAGAAGCTATGGGACATTTAGGAATATTTCACTTTCTTGTTGTCTTACTTCGAACTATTGATTCTAAGGTCTTGAATCATTATGATTTCTATTTTCTCATCTTTCAATTCATGCCTCCAAGAAGATCTGATGTTCATGCAACCTCTTTTATCCAGACCGAGGATAATATGGACTGAGCTCGCCCAAATTCTGGAGTCTAGAATCGATCAAGGGTCATTGTATTTGACTATCCTCATAGGGTTCCACCTATCCCTACTGATCTTACTTTTAAGGGCAATACTTATACTCAGTCTTCTCAAAAGAAAGCTACTAATGCTGAGTTTTGTTGCTCCATTACTCTGTTGACTTAGTTGGTAGCTTCTTAATTTTGATTGTGATATTCCTATTACTCCATCTTTTGAGGCCGTAAGGGTTGGTTAGTTCATGAGGTTGCATCCTCCTATGTTATGGGTACTAAGGTTGAGGAGGATCCTCAGGCTTTTATTGATGAAATGGAGAAGATTCTCCATATTATGCATGCTTTGGAGGTTGAAGGTGTTGAGTTTGCTGCCTCTCAATTAAAAGATATAGCATACTAATGGTACAAAGAGTGGAAATAATTAAGGGGCAAAGATGCTAGTTCTACTTTATGGGAGGATTTCTTTAGTGTTTTTCTGGGCCACTTCTTTCCCCAGGAGTTGAGGAAAGTAAAAGTGGAAGAGTTTGTTAATTTGAGGCAAAGTAGGATGTCTGTCAAGGAGTATGACTTGAAATTTTATCAGTTGTCTAGGTATGCTCCTGAGTTGATTTCTAGCATGAGGGCTAGAATGTATAAGTTCACTTCAGGATTGTCTTATGAGTTGATTCTTGAGAGTAAGTATGCCTTGTTGATCAAGGACATGGATATCTCTAGGTTAGTTGTGTACATGCAATAGGTGGAGGAAGAAAAATAAAAGCAGGTTGAGTTTATTGAGACGCAGGGAAAGAACTTTAAGCCTTCTGAGTAAGGTGGTAGAGATAGTGGTAAGTAGCCAAAGAAGAAGTGAGGGAGTTTTGGATCATTCTCCATGGCTAGTTCTCCTTACTCGAAGCCACCAGGTGATTATTGGTCTTAGTATGATGGTGGGTTTCGAGCATAGGGTGCCCACTATCATGCTAGTGGGGCTCAATCAACTCCATCCTACCCTCCTTTGTAGATTATGTGAGGAAGGGAAGACCAAACATTTTTAGTATGGTCAGATTGGTCATATACAACATTACTGTCATATTAGAATGGCTTTTGGGGCAGACAAGGTTCTGGTTTCCTCTTCATCTTCTCCTGCACCAAATTATTTATATGCTCTTGCATCTCGGCAGGATTTTGAGTCATCTCCCAATATGATTACTGGTATGTTAAAACTTTTCTCTTCTGATATGTATTATTTACTTGATCTAGGATTCACTTTTTCTTATGTGACCCCACTTATGGCTATGCATTTTGGTTTTGGTCTCAAGTATGTTTTGGAACTTTCTATTTCTATCCCAGTAAGTAATTCTGTTATTGCTAGAAGAGTCTAAAGAGGGTGTGTGGTATCTGTTGGTAGTAAAGAAACTTTGGTGGATCTGTTTGAATTAGATATGGTGGATTTTGATGTTATATTGGGTATGGATTGGCTACATTTGTGTTATGCTTTCTTAGATTGTCAAGCCCATAAGGTCATGTTTAAATTCCCTAATGAGTTGGTTATTATATGGGAAGGGGATGCTTTAGTACCTAAGAGAAGGTTAATATCATATCTTAGAGCCTGAAAGATGATTTCCAAAGGGTGTTTCTATCATTTGGTCTGAGTTGAAGATTCTAACTAGGACGGTCCTTCTTTAGAATCTATTTCTATGGTTAATGAGTTTCTTGAGGTTTTCCCTGATGATCTTCCTGGTATTCCTCTTGATAGGGAAATTGATTTGGGATTAATCTTATTTCGAACACTCATCCTATCTCTATCACTCCTTATAGAATGGCTCTGACTGAGTTGAAGGAGCTTAAAGAGAAATTGAAAGATCTCTTAGATAAAGGTTTTATCCATCCTAGTGTTTCTCATTGGGGTACTCCTGTATTATTCGTATGTAAGAAGGATGGTTCTCTTCGGAGGTGCATTAATTATTGTCAGCTGAATAAGGTGACTATAAAGAATAAATATCCTCTTCCTAGGATCGATGATTTGTTCGATCAGCTTCATGGTGCAAAGTATTTCTCTAAGATTAATCTTAGGTTGGGTTATCATCAGCTTAAGGTTAGAGAGGTGGATATCTCTAAGATTGCCTTCAGGACTCGATATGGTCACTATGAGTTCCTAGTTATGAATTTAATGAATAGGGTTTTCCATCAGTTTTAAGATTCGTTCATCATTGTCTTCATAGATGATATTTTGGTATACCTTAAGAGTGAGTCAGATCATGTCGATCACGTCCATGCTATGTTACAGACCTTAAAGGATTACTGTTTGTCTGGCAAGTTCTCAAAGTGTGAGTTTTGGTTGATGGTTGTGAATTTTCTTTTTCATGTTATCTCTAGTGAAGGGATCATGGTGGATCCATAAAAGGTTGCAGTGGTTAAGTATCCTAGACTTGCGACTCCAATCGGTATTCAAAGATTCCTAGGTTTAGCTGGTCACTATAGGAGATTTGTGGAAAGTTTTTTATTTATAGCTGCCCCATTGACCAAGTTGACCCCAAAGATGGTCAAGTTCTTATGGTCGGGTGTGTGTGAGGGTAGTTTTGAGAAGTTGAAGTATAAATTGACTTCAGCTCTGGTTCTGACTCTACCCAAGGGTAATAATGGTTTCGTAGTGTATTATAATATCTCTCATGTTAGACTGGGTTGTGTGTTGATGTAGCATGGTAGGGTCGTGGCTTATGTTTCTAGGCAGTTAGAAGTTCATGAGAAAAACTACCCCCCTCATGATTTGGAGTTATTAGTTGTGGTATTTGCGTTGAAAGTTTGGCGTCACTATCTCTACGGGGTTCATATTGATATTTTTTATCACAAGATCCTACACTATGTGCTTACTCAAAAAAAGTTAAATCTCAAGCAAAAGAGGTGGCTTGAGTTATTAAAGGACTATGATATGAGTATCCATTACCATCCAAGTAAAGCTAATATAGTTTCTGATACTCTTAGAAGATTATCCATGGGGAGTCTAGCTTATAGGGATGAGGATAAGTAAGAGTTGGTGAAGGACATTCATTGTTTGGCTAGTCTTGGAGTTCGTCTGATGGACTCTGAGAATGGCGATGTATTTGTGCATCAGGTATTGCTGTCATCTCTTGTTGTTGAGATAAAGGAAAAGCAAAGGTTGGATTCTGAGATGATGAAGATTAAGAGTAATATGGGTCAGCAAAAGGTTATTGACTTTACAATTGGAGGTGATGGTATCTTGAGGTACCAAGGTAGGTTATATATTCCCGACGTAGATGGTTTGAGGGAAAGGATTTTGGCCAAAGCTCATGGATCTTGATATGCTACTCATCCTGGTTCTATGAAAATGTATTATGATCTTAAGAAGTTCTATTGGTGGAATAATATAAAGCAAGAAGTGGATAACTATGTGTCAAAGTGCATGGTATGTCAACAAGTGAAAGTTGCATATGAGACCCCGGGGTTTGTATCAAAAGATAGAGTTACACGAATGGAAGTAGGAGGTGATTAACATGGATTTTGCTAATGGTCTTCCTCGGTCTCAGAATTAATGTGATTTGATTTGAGTCATTGTGGATAGGATGACTAAGTTCGCTCACTTCTTGTTGGTAAGGACTAGCTATTCAGCTAAGGATTATGCTAAGTATTATCTTCTGGAGATTGTGAAGTTGCATGATGCCTTGATTTATATCATTTTAGATCGTGGTACTCCATTATCATCTTATTTTTGGAAGTCGTTTTAGAAAGGTTTGGGAACTAAGGTGTGCTTTAGTACCTCTTTCTACCCGTAGTTGGATGGACAAATGAAGAGGACCATTTAGACATTGTGAGATATGCTTCATGCTTACATGATTAACTATGGTGGTAGTTAGTTAGACCATTTTCTTTGATTGAATTTGCTTTTAATAATAGCAATCACTCTAGTATTCGTATGGTTCCATTTGAGGCATTGTATGGTAGGAGATATCATTCTCCTTTTGGGTGGTATAAAGTTGGTGAGGGTGAGTATTTTAGCTGATTTGGTTCACTAAGCCTTAGAAAAGGTAAAGGTGATTTGTGATAGATTGAAAGCCTTTCAAAGTGGCCAAAAGTCATGTACGGATGTGAGGCATAGGGAGTTAGAGTTCAAGGTTGGTGATTTGGTATTGTTGAAGGTATCTATTATGAAGAGAGTGATGCGATTTTGTAAAAAGGGAAAGCTTAGTCTTCGGTATATTGGCGCATACTTATTTTTGAAGAGGGTTGACAATGTTGCTTATGAGTTGAAGTTTCCTCCTAATTTGAGCTCCATTCATCCTATTTTCCATGTCTCTATGTTGAGATAATGTGTAGGTGATCCTTCATCTATTATTCTTTTAGAAGGGTTGGGTATCTCAGATTCTTTGTCCTATGAAGTAGTCCCAGTTGAGATCTTGAATCTTCAAGTTCGTCGGTTGTGGAGAAAGGATGTAGCTTTGGTAAAGGTTCTTTGGAGGAACCATAGGGTTTAAGAAGATACTTGAGAATCGAAAGAGGACATGAAGTCCAAGTATCCACATTTATTCCCTATTTCAGAAATTCGTGCTTGAAGTATGTGTTGTTTTTAGTGCCATTGTTTTATGTCTTTTTTTTCTAACTTGGTTAAAGGTTAGTTTGATGTGTAATAATGTGTTAACTTGTGCTTGTGCATTCCTTACTCGTCATTCAAGGATGAATGATCCTAGTAGGGGAGAATTGAAACACCTTAGCTTTGGACCCTTAGAAAAAATTTCCTAAGTTATGATGTGGTACAGTTTATGGTCCCTCCACTCATATGATGATCAGTGTAGATTGGTTGGTTTCTATCCAAGGTATGAATAGTTTATACTAGTTGTATGTTAGGGTTCTAGAAGTGTGATGCCAAATCGTATGATGCCTTATGTCTTGCCTAAATAATTCTATTCTGCTTAGGGTACGATTGTAGGGTACTTTTTGTATGATAGGATATGAGTTGGACTTGTGGTCGTATGTTTGTAAGTGTTAAGGTCCAAGGTGATGCCTAGGGTATGGGTGGTGGGTACCAATCGTATGATATGGTATGATTTGAGTAGGGTAGTCGTACCCTCCTACGACCATATTTTCAGCTTTTAAGATGCGAATATTTTGGAAATTTCCCACCCCAAAACCCTTAAGTCCCCATATCTTATAACATGTTGTAGCCTTTTATAACACACTTTGAAAGATCAAAGCATTCCAACAACTCTCTCTGAACTCTCTCTGACCTCACTTTTGAAGATTAGGTTAGGGTTTTCCTCAAGTGTTCATCTAGAGGCTCAAGGATCAATTTTATTCTGTGAATCTTCGTGATTAAGGCATGTGACTCTTCCCTCATTGTTAGTTCTCAAATATTATGTGTTTTAAACATTGATTTTACTTCGTTAATGGTGGTTTTGAAAACCATAGTTGAGGGTTTTATTTCCATAATGTTGAGTATTGTTTACTCTTGGTTTAAATTATGTTTATATATGCTTTTGATGATGGTTTACATATGTGGATTCTTGGTAATTATGGTTTATCAAATGGGTCATGGGTTGCCCTAAACTTAATGGGTTTTACTTTGGTTTTGGACTTGGTAGAGGTATGCCCTCAAAGTGTCTATGAAATTGCCTAAGAGAATGAACTAGTCACATGATGAATTGGGTTTGCACTAATGTTTGGTATAAGAATACTAATAAAGAATGAATAATTTTATAAAGGCATTGATTACGATAAATTGAATTGAAATGTGTTTTGAACTAAGGCATTGGCCTAAGGAATATAAATAGTTGGAAAACAGTTTTGTGTGAAGGCCTTGTTGGCCATGTGATGGTTTAACTGGTAACCTTGGTGGTTTTATTGGCTAAAGGGTTTGAGTCCCTAAACATTAAATTGATTTATGTCCTTATTTGATAATAGGTTTGAGGCCATAAATGTTGAATTAAATTGATGGCTTTGTATAGACAATAGGTTCGAATCCTAAGGTCAAATGGTAATGGTTATGGCATTGTTGTACGCTTGCAAGTGGTGTTGGTATGACGATACCAACAAAGTGCCTTTGGTAATTAAATGGATTAATGGATGTGTATGTGAAATAATGGTTTTAAATTGGGATTTAAAGCAAGATGTGTAGCCGGGCCGTGAAAGTGGAGTCCGAAGGACTAACACTGGAAACCACGCTAGCCAGTGTGGGTATCTTATGACTGGATCGTTTGATTCCTCCGAATGAATTTGTTATTGGGAGGTTCGAGTACCCCATAATACAGATATTAGCTCTTAAGTCACCTTGATTATGATGGGAGTTTTTAGTCCCCACATAGGCATATACAGTTATGGATATTCTCTAGTTCATGCAACTATATGAACTGGGGCCCATATAGCTTATGGGTGCCTTATTCTATGACAGTTATTCTACATAACCCAGGTTAATATTTTCAAAGTTCATGCTAATATTGTTCCCTACTCCGGCATGGTATATATGTATAAGTATGTATTGCATTTATTATATGCATTGGTTGAGTGGTTTTCAACTGTTGGCACTATTTTATCCTTATCCTTGAGTTACATGCTAGTGCTTCAACCGCTAACCATATTCGATGTTGTATCCCCATGCAATGCAGGTGTTGGTCATATCCTTACACCTCTTACTCAATGATTGGACTCGGGAACATCTTATGGTGACTTGAAGTGGTGAGATTCCATACTTCAGAAGGCTCTATTTCTTTCTTTGAGTTTTCTTATGTATTTATTGGTTTAGACATGGATATTGGTTTTGGCTATGGTCGAGGGCATGTCCTGACTAGATATTCTTTGATTATTTTTAGAGGCTTTGTATGGACAAACTAAGGACTTGGGTATGTTATGATATGATATGGATTTGGACTTGGTTATTATCTTAGTTATGTTATGGTTGTTGGTTGGTTATTTTGATTAGCGGGGTAATCTCTATCCTTGTTAGACTCGATGTCCCCATTATGAAAAGGCCTTGGTTCAGGTATTGTTACCTTGCAAGTTAGATATGCTCCCTTTAGGCTTCTAAACCCACACACTTTTAGGCTTATGCCTGCAGGTGTAGGATTTGTGCCCTTTCTATCCACAGATAAAACGACATGTTCTCGAGAGGAGAAAGATGTCTTGGCTGATTTAAAAGATTCTGATGAGGAACTTGAGTTGTTTTTAAAAGAATTCAATCTCATGAAACTGTGACATGGTGATTTCTTAATTCTATTCAATTGTATTTTTGCATCATAGCTCTTCGTGAAGTAAGTCAATTTCAATTTGACATGCTTCAATTTGTATTTTACAGTTTCTTCGTTCCTCTTTGAGTTTTCTTTTAAATCAAGCCTCATAATTTTTCTGCTCTTGGGAGAGTTTATTATATTCATCCATAATTTTTTGAAGCTCGTCGGTCATCATATCTAAATTAGATTCAAGAATATTATAATTATGACAGTTGTGTGGTCTTACTTTGCTAGATTCACCTTTTGCCATAATGCCTATGTTGGCAGTTTCTATTTCTTCTTTGGTTTCATACTCATCACTCCAAGCTTCAAAATTTTGATTCTTTTTAGACAATCTTCTTCTTAATTCTTGAAAGTTTTTTTTATTTGGCCAGGCCTCCAAGTGATAACGATAATCATCGTTTCTAGTGTAATCATTATTTTTGGCTACTTGGGATCTTTGTTGTCTCTGTCTCATGATCTTCCTTACTGTTATGAAGGTTCCATCTTCCAAGATTGCATCCTTGGTTTCCCCATATTTTCAAGAGACTTGGAACCAACTTTTGGGCATGCAAGTTGTGTGGATAGATCATCTCCTGTGATTTTAGTTCACATACGATCTTGCTAAATCTGGTAAATATTGTTTCAATGTTCTCATTTTCTTCCATTTTGAATAGCTCGTATTCATTGACCAGGGTAACAATCTTTGACTTTTTGACTTTGGTGGATCCTTCATAGGTTACCTCCAATTTGTCCCACATTTATTTTGTAGTCTTGCAGGTTGTTATCTTTTTATATTCTTCTCCACTAACTGCACAAAGAAGTCAAATTATAGCTCATCCATTAGTTTAGATTACCTCTTGTTGTTCTTTGGTGACCTCAAAGCTTTTAAGGTCTTCTACATCTGTACTGCTCGATTCTTTGTCTTTGTACTTTTGCTTATCTTTGAGTCCTGGAATCAACTTTGGTCTCTTCTTAATGACAACCCAGGCTTAGAAGTCATTTGATTGGACAAATATTCTGAATTTATTCTTCCAGTAAGAGTAGTGCTGTCCAATAAAGTATGGTGGTTTTATTGAAGAGTAACTGTTATAAAGAAAAACACCAGGAATTTGATAGTTTGCCATTTGATCTTTGCGCATGTTTGGTTAATCAACACTATTGGTGATACCTTTTCTAATAACAATTGATATTCAAGAGGGGTGGGTGAATTGAAAATTTCTGTGAGTCAACTATTGGCTCCTCATAGTCGACTTTCCTGCAGATCAGTACACTTTACAAAATAGATTATATTTAAGATAAACAACCAAGCAAATAATGGAATTTAAAGTAAGGACACGAAGATATATCCTGGTTCAGAACACCAATGTGGTGCCTACTTTCAGTCCCCTTAGGTTTCAACATTTTCTTAGATCTTTTAATATCGATCTCGAGTATAATGATGAGAAAAAAATTTCGAAGGCTTATTTTATTCTTCAGATCTTGTGAAACAACTTTAGTTTGTATTGCAAAGTTGACTCGATTCTACTCTTTATACAACTATTGTATACTAAGAATTACAAAGATTTGTGAGACTAAGATTGAGACACTTTGACAATTTTCTTGAAGTTGCATGAGTGCTTCAGCCTTTTGTCTTTTCTTTTATAGTCTTCGGCTTCTTCGGCCTTTGTTCTTGTAAGAAAACCCAAGAGATTTCTTCTCAATCAAGGATTTGAATTGATTC